>NW_024383403.1:0-10161 GCF_016835505.1 Polypterus senegalus
ACCTGGTCTTTGTGTATTCATTTTTGCAGTGTATTCCGCTTTTCTTTTTTTTCCCTTTCCATAAACTGACCAGATAGTCACTATCATCCATTTTTTTAAACCCACTTCGGTCGCTAAAATCAGTTTCATCCACTTTTACTCAAATGTTCTTAGTTGTTATCTTATTTGAACTACTTTGGATTTCATATATTTATTTGCTGTAATTAACAGTGACACTGTCTTAATAAAAAAAAAAAAAAAAAACTTTCCATTTGTTTCCATTAAAAAGGTGCTTGATTACAAAATCCCACTCACACTTATGTGCTTAATTACTTTACTGCATCTCTCGTTAAACCACTACTTGGGTCCGGAGCTCATTCACACTTGTCTCCGCTCCTGTGGCTTATTTTACTACCACTAAGAGATAACAGAGCTCATGCAGTCACTCACTAATCATACCTTATTTGTGGATGGGACAATTAAAATATATATGTGTGTGTGTGTGGCGCGCGCCTACACTTCCAACTAGCTGCTTTTGCTATTAAGAGGTGAAACCTACATACCTGCACTAGTGATGGGCGGAGTGAAGCCTCATGAAGCATCAAAACGTTTGAAGCAATTGTGTCGGAAATCGTATCGAAGCTTCGAAGCATTTGACACTCACGTCTCTAGTGACCCCTCCTGGCCATTTTCATTAACATTACACAAATTCATGCTCCACTTACACGTCTGTTATAACTCTTATTGCTTTTATTTTTTCGCTGCTACAGACTGACAATGAAGAGAAGGGTTCGTCAGCAACTCTAGTGTCGGATGTCTAAAAAAAATAAATAAATAAATTAAATATAACGAACGCCGACAAGCAGAATGCACTATACGATAGCAAGAGTTAAACAAAATAAGACGCCTCACTCATGGATTTCCGGCTCTTTCAATTAGTACAGTATTTACTTTTGCACTGTATCATTATAATCGCTCCTGTTATTAGTATTAGAATTAACCTTCATCTTTTCTTGAGATCACATTTATGCCTTAAATGTTTTCTTTGGTTTGACTTAATTAAAATGGTTTAGACGGAAAATAAAGGTTTATCCCTGTACTTTGCCATGGTATAGGTAAGCACATTTGAGAAAGAAAAGGTGAAATCCTTAAATCAGTTATTATTCGATCAAGTATTGAAATATTTCATTAATACTTTACAATATTTTGTGAGCACGAAAGTAACGAATTAGCTACAAAGAAATGACGCCGTCAATGGCTCAACTAACTAAGGTAGTTGCTTTTCAAATTCTGAGCGTAGTACTGGCCCTGAGTTCGATCCTGACTTAAAGACTCATCAAAATTAATACATAAAAACATGATCAGAATTGAAATCTTTATAACCAATTTGAACTAAATAATTTTAGAGATACTGGGGAAGGATCGCATAAGAGATCTGTTCGGGAATCACCAAAATCGCCATCAAAATGCGATGTCTAATTGCGGATGGCAGCTCACGTATTTACATTAATCCATTTCTATTCATTGCCATTTGACGTCCATGAACCCTCCATTGAATAAGGCAGTGGTTCTCAACCTGTGGGGCGAAGTAACAAAAAGGGCGCGAAGATGTAAAAAAGAAAACATCTGTTGGAACCAAAACAAATTAACTTAAACTACATTCTGATAATAGAACAATAAATACTGTATATAGTTAGATAAATGTCGATAAAAGTTAAGTAGGTATAATCAAATATGCATCTACATTTCAAAAAAGTGTTGGGGGTGTGTGACGATGTGGTTCTGGCTCCACGCCCTTTGCTGTTGGAAGCACTTGAACCCAACAGCCGATAATGTTACCGAAAGTGAGCTAGTCAGTGGAGGCAAATAAACAATTGAGCAAGGGTGGTGAAAAGTGCAAAAGTGCTTTTATTAAAACAGTCAACAAAAACAAAAACAGTGTTCATAAAGTGCAGTTCATTCAAAGAGTCAATAAATAATCCATTAAAAAACGTGGAGTAAACCAATATGAAAAAAAACAATCCTTTAAACGAGAGGTTAAAATCTTCTTTAGAAGCAGTCTTAAAACAACAAACAAATCCGTGTATCGTTATTAGCGCCTCACCTGCTTATCCTGTTTGGGCCAAGCAGCAGGCAAGACGCTCCTGCAGCTGCCCTCCTACAACACACGCGTAGACTGAGACCTCCTGATCCCTGGCTTCGGTCTGCACTCATCCCAGTCCCCGAGACTTGATGTCCACCAATGACCAGGACGCCACTTGGGGACTCCACCACCAAGCCTCCCGACTCCGCTGCCTTCCGGCCCGTCGCTTTCACCTGATCACTCCGCTACATGGTCGCTCAGCGGGAGCAACCTCAACTCAAGCACCTGGGTGTCGGCCTAACACCCAGCTTCCTTGCAGCTGCCCATGAGCCGCTCGATCGCGCGCCACCACACGCACACACCACGTGTCTGTCTCTCCTGCACCGATGCTTCCTCACCCTGTAACCTCCGCCCTCTTTCCTTTCCTTTTCACCGATCGTTTTTACACCTCCTTCAACCGACTTGCGCTTCTTTTTATAACGTGAGGGGCATCACAGCTGATAGCCACGGAGCAATCACGAATGTGGGCAGTTCCTCACCCGCACACGTGAGAAACGCCCACATCGACGACTCGCCCGCTCGCCAACAACGCCCTCACGAAGCCGCTCGCGGTGCGGTGATTATTTATTTAAATGAATGGCCTTTCTCAACGAGCTGTGGACCCATAACACCACGGGGCGATTAAACTAGTTATGAAAACTCGGGTCGCAAATACTTAAACGTTGAGAAAAGCTGGAATAAGGTGATGATAAACCCACTGTGGTAGATCAGGGTTGAATTTGCTCTGCTGCACCAAACATTCAAAGGTGTCAATCCGAGCACATCAGAGAGGCTGAGAGACACGGCGCAGATCAGTCACCGCACTCCACACACGGGACACTCCAAGGTGAGCATTGCACATATCAAGGTCAGCATTAAAGATCCTCTTGAGTGCTAAGGCAACAAAAAGCAGCGGGATAAACACATCTGGACCTGCTGTTGAAAAACATTTGCTTTTAACAACAGCATCCTCCCTCGTGAACACATCTTCAAGGTCCGACAGGTGATCAGTAAAAGTTTTTAGTCACAGCACAGTGCAATAATAAAACATTTCCTAAAAACATATAGTTGTCCAGTCTGTATTATTCCTAAGCAATCTTCCAGTAATAGAGGCGCAATCCCAGTTACTAACACATTAACACTCAAAGTAAGAACACACACTTATCAATTTAATATTTAAAAATTTAAACCGCTAAACCCGCTATCAACAACTACAAAAACATTTGAAATCGTTACTCAAATATTTCTTTGTTATAGACATAAAACAAGATGCACATTTCCATTTGATATATCTTTACTAGTGTTCTCCTTTGCTCGCCCGTCCACGCTGAATTTGCTGTTTAATAAAAAAAAAAAGAAAGAAAATCAGACCTTTTGGGTCATAATTCATCAAGGTGGACGCTGGACCAACCCATTAATGCTTTATTATGAAGCGTAACGCTACCGCTGCACCACTACTATTTGCAGGAGGATGGTATATAATGTATGTTTTTTAATATATACATGTACTGAAGACTAAAACAATTATACTGTATATAGATGGTATACTATATGACATACCTTCAGTGTTGCATGAAAACGCTGTATGAGGCGTAAGAATTGATATTTATGAGTATTATAGTGAGAGATGTGTCGTCACCCGTATTAGCTAAAGTTCTTCTTGCAGCATTATGCATTCAACAAGTCGGCGTTGTAGGATGTATAATTTATAATTTTATTTTATGCCACAACGTATTATTGGGCACGATCATTTAACATGTATTGATCATCTACAAACTTTCATTTCAATGGGAATTCTGTTGAGTTTTTAACTCTGTTGATGCCATATGTACTTCAAACGGGGCTCAATGAATAAATAATGAGTCAAGCTTTGAGTACTGAGATTGGCTCATGACGGGCTTTGAACAGGGCTCCGATGCTCAAACATGCATTACTGAGATCATGACGGGCTACTGAAGCCTCTAGACATGCGTAGCACTGAGATCATAACGAGGCTCCGAAGCCTCAGACATGCGTAGAAATGAGATTGCGTCATGACGGGCTTTGAATGGGACTCCGAAGCCTCAGACATGCGTAGTACTGAGATTGCGTCATGACGGGCTTTGAACCGCGCCAAGCCTCAGACAATCTTGACGGTCTCCGGCCTCAAACATGCATAGTACTGAGATTGGCGCCATGATGGGCTTTGAACGGCGCCATGCCCTCAGACATGCTAGACTGAGATCATGACGCGGCTACTGAAGCCTCAGACATGTAGCCAGATTGGATCATGACAGGACTTCGAGCAGACATGTCACTGGTTACTGAATCTTTGTGAAGCCTCAGCACACTGAAAGGTCATTGACCTCTATATTTTGAGAGTCTGACACTTAACTCTCTAGTTATATTTTGTAATTAGATGATATTACACATTTCGTTGAAATGGTTAAGCTAAAATTCAGGTAGTTGCTGAGAATTAATTATTGTTCTTGTGGATTGCTGTGATTTCCTTTGTCTGATACATAGTGTCAAAGATATATTGTTATATATCAACATATATATATATATGAAAAGATTAGGTAAATCGCTCAACCTTTTATGGAACACTTAATTTTGTTCAAAACCGTACCTCATATAGTATACATCTATATAATTTTTCGTCTTCATTAGGAGAACAATGATACTCTCATATCAATTAAACCATTTTAACGTGCATATGTCAAACAACATATTTCATCCACCGCAGTAAGAACAGTAGTAGTAGTTGTTCAGTTGTGCAGAGCTCGTTACTATCCCGATTAGGTGGCTCAGTGGTGTTGTCACTGTCGCTTCAGAAAAACACCAGGGATCAAGGTCGCTGATTCTCCTGAAAGTTTTTTCTATTCCTCCATTTAACAAGCTTGACGGATAGCGAGCGAATCGAGCTATCGAGGGAAGGTTGGGCCACCATAGTCGGGCAGGGGCACGCCCTAATTATATATTGTGTATGTAAAGAGTTTCACTGTAAAACGTAATAAACTTCATATTTGTGTGTTTGGAGACCCTGGTGTCGTACTGAATTTGTATTGTAGAAAACAAACTACTGTCCAGCATGCCTAAATGGTCTTTTCGTGTCTGATCGCTATATGGCACTTCCAACTTGAAACTTAATTGTTGTGCGCAGCATCTTCGTTTCAGTCAGTCATTGTCCCTAGCCTATTTACTGTTAAGTGCTGCTTGGCTACCGTTTTAGTACAACAGGTGAATATGTAGTTCTTAAATCGATATTGAAATGCCACACAAGTCTCCCAAATTATTTATTGAAATACATCAGTGTCCGTTTTAGGAAGTCGTAGTTTTGCTTGTTCCCGCTATTAGAATTATAATTTCTCAGTGTCACATATTATTCGTTACTACTCGTGGGTCCCATATCATTGAGATTCTGTATAAGGAACTTTTTAAAAGGAGCGTTGATTAGACTGACTATAGCAGACTTGTCATCTTCTTAAAATGACTTTATTGATTTGATATTGACAATTAATCATAAGGTCAAACATCGAGGATTTGAGTTTGCATGGACTGCGCGGTTTCTTTTTTTTTTCGTGACATCGTGTCAGTAGAGATCGCGTCACGTTAAAAATGCACTCTGTCCTAAATGACAGCGCACACGCTTTTTGATATTTCCTAAAGGCCAATCTGTCCAATTTGCTCATTAATATATTTTGACAGTGTATTTAGTGAGAATGATTATAAAACATATTACCTATGTTCATTTCCATGTAGATATGTAACGTTTGGCGAGAATAAATAAAAGTAACAACACATATAATAGTTATGTTGCATTGTTTATGATGAACAAAATTCATCGTTTATCGGAAATGTTCTACTTATACAGTCGATTTATTCCACTTCTGAAGGTGTACATTGTCGGTATTCTCCATTGCATTTGCCCCGAGTGCAACGTGTGCCAGTGTAACGAGGGATGGCAGACGAGCTCACGCAATGGGTGACAAGGAACATTCTCATCCTGATGCCCAGGCTCTTGTCATAAATATTCCCATCTTGTGCTTTTTCTCGTTCCTGCAAGTTTACTATTATATTGGACATGTAGAGGAAATGTGTTTTATTTTATGTCTATGAAAGGAAGGACGGTAAAGCCTTGAATGAAACTGAGTGTTGATGCTTTGGGTAACAAGACAGGTTAAGGAGCAGGGAACATTGAATGTGACAGTGACTGTGGGGGATTGTGTAACTGGAAGATGGTTTAAGAATACAGAAACGACAAAAGCTTAGTGTTTCAGTAATTATATTTACTTCAATTATTTACTCTGTTGTGCTGCAGTTCGGAAGATTACTTATTTACCCCCCAGCGCAGCCTTTAATAAGATGCATTCAGAAAGAAAGGATGTTGCTGATGAGCGCTTTAGAATGGCTGCTGGTGATTTGGAAGAAGACAGACACAGAATACCGAATGCTTCGTTTATTCACAAAAAAGCGTCATCCAGCTTTTTTACAAGACAAGCAGTAAGGTACAGTCAGCACATGTAACGTCAGGCGCTTCTGTCTCCTGCAAAAGCGTCATCCAGCTTTGGCAGGAGTCTGCTGTACGTTACATGGCGTCCTGTGGGTGTTGATCAATTAAAGCGACCCCGCTACAACAGACAAATAGAACTATATACAACAGATACAATGATTACATTCAAAAAAATTTACAATATATATAAAACAAAAGAAGTTCAGTATATATATATAAAAAAAAAGTTTTGAGAATGTTCACAATAAAACAAACTAATCTCCAGCCACACTGACAAAGTCAGATGCTTTTGAAAGTTTGGCTCCAGATGTGCTTATCCAGCTGCTCTTCTGTCAGTACTTGAGTGATCTTTACGTTCACCTGTGGATGAATTCAAAGTTTCTTTACAACTTTTGTCTCATTAACGCAGAAATCCTGAGGCTTTCCTAAAATTGCAGAAGACACTGTTGATGGGCTGATTCTGTTTTAAAGACAGTTGTGATGAAGTGCAGAACATCGCCTTTACTCACTATTGCTTTTGGAAATCAATAATACAAATCAGCAACAGATCTGGGAATCACTGAATAGTAAAAACGTTTAATGAGTGAATGTCTTGCGCATATACTTGTAATGACCACGTCGGCTTTGATGAAGCATTTCTAGCTCTGTGATATGATCGAATGGGTAGAATAGATTCTGATTGTTATGATACGTCTACTCACGCAAAATATAATCAATTTGTTACAAATTTTGTGGACACTGATTCCACACTCAAGGAGGTGCCCCCTGTAAATCGTCAGTACGTTCCAAAATATATTTGTTAACTTTCAGACAAGTACTACTTAACTGTTTTATAAAAAAATCCTTATTTCAAAAATTTTAGCCCAACTAGATTTGAACTCGGGTTAGCGTATTTTATCAATATAAAGACAACCGTTTTTACGCTTTGAACCAAAGACTTGCAGACTAGTTATACCAAATCGACTGTTGATTGCGAGATATCAATGAGTCTTTACGACGTTCAAAAATCAGGACGGGCGATTCAAGTTTCTCAGCGGTGTCGATAGCTCGACACAGTGTCGAAACCTGAGTATCGAGCGCTCCATCACTATTCTGCACCATTTTTTCTGATGTTGTAATTTAATTGCTTCAACAACAAACGTCTAAACAATAGCCCTTACTTTTAAGGCCCAATGAATGTTTTGTTACTTTTCCTCCCAACTAGAAATTTATTTACAGACACTTTACGCCTATAGGTTTCCTTCTTATCACTGGTGTTCTTTAAGCAATACAGTCCTTTATTTTATATACTAAATACTTCCCATTTTTTCTATATACATTTATACATTCCTTTAATTCCCAATTCCCTCACTTCACACTTTGCACCTTGGTGCCTGCCTAGTGCTCCCCTCTTTGCACTTCTGTGCCACACACGCTCTACACCTTTAGCTCCTCTTGCTTTAATGCGCTCCACAGCCACTAATGTGCTCCCATTTGCCTCATTGCTTGACTGGCTCCACACACCTTGCACGTATGTGCCTTTCCTAACCTATTGAAAAATGAAAACTATTCTATTCCCTTATCTGTCCCTTTTACTAGCACACCTCAAACCACCTGTCTTGTGGATCCCTTCCACCAGCTCTCCCTATAATTCGCCTGGAAGCGATGTCCGAACAGGACTTTGCCTACCACAGCCGACCCCATCTCTAATCCGGGGAGGTAACGATAGGTCTCCCAGTCACACCTGAAACTAACTCTTTATACTGGGGCACAGTCGGAAGGGCTTGCCAGCGCACTTTTCCTCAGACTGGTCTCTCTCGAAGTGGCTTGCAGGTGGCGATATATTGCCTCTTTCTATGCATTCCCGCCACGCTACACTGGAGAACATTTTACAGCCACAGTAAGAGGTTATAGTTCAGGAATTCCACACCTATCTATACACGGTTTGCCATCGTAACGGTAACCTCAGTATTTTATAGGCTTTCAGTATACCGTTACTCGTGCAGCCCTCGGTCATCTGTCCCCTGGATCGTAGCTTTTAACCAATTCAAAAAACCTTTAAATTCAAATTCCCATTATTTACTGCACATAACATTCGTACGATCACATTTACATCAGCTCTACAGCCTTCACACATTCAGTTTAAGTTTGTGTGCCCATCTTCTAGTCCTACCTTGTTCTTTTAGAGGGCTTTCTGCCACTGTCTCTATTGGAGGGCGGCGTTCTTTTGAAACTTCACACAAATAAATTTTAGCGAAATATTGCTTACCTTTTTAGGTGATCACCATCTGTGTTTGTTTCGCAGAGCACTGTCCCGCCGCTGGATGTCGCAACTGCCTTTTTCTTTGTCGCGTCGGGGTCGCCAGAATCTGATGAAGCGAAATCGTCGGAGCAAAAGACGCACCAAATGGGTTTTCACCTGGAATGAAGGCTCTAGGAGTCAAGAGGATGGGCAAATAGAGTAATTAGCTTTATTGCAATAAAACAATTAGCAGACTCAACCCAATTCAGCAAATCAGGCTGAGCCCCGAACAGTTCAAAAATCACAGTTTATATAATGATTTCTTATTATTCTGACCTCGCTCGAATCAGCTCATCGCTGCCTTTCTTGACTCCTTTTTCTGCAGCTGGTCTAATTAACTTTTATTAGAACCACCAATATTTCTTATTTTCTGTCAATTAGGCCTATCTTTATTTTTCTGCTTCGCTTATTTTTAGGTCGGCTAAGAACCAACAGGTGTTTTCTCTTCTTCTATCTTTGAGCTGTCATTATCTCATCATCCTCTCTTCCTGGGTCCTCTCGCTAGGTTATATTGGTAGCTAAAGCTAAGCTTTAATTAAAAAGAAATATGGCATGTGCCTTTATTTAACCATTTGTTTAGCAGGCCTAACTTTCATTAATATCTGTACTAAAGTTAATGCTAATATATTTTTCTATATTTATTTATGCTAATACATGAATATACTAATTTTATTTTCCATATAATCTAGTCAAATAAAACAAAAGTTTGAATTAATTTCTCCCAAGCTTGATGTTTTAAGAGGTGTAACTTTTGCAATATTCTTTAATTGGAAATATACAACCCTAGTAATCTGATTAATGTGTGGTTTAAAGTTTAGGTTGGAGTCTATGATTACCCCTAAATTCTTACCTCTGCCTTGACTTTTAATGCAAAAGGATCACATTTTTTTTCAAAGACAATCACTATATCCATTTTGCCAACCAGTAAGATTTTATTTATTTATTTATTTATTTATTTATTTAGCTTTACTGTTAACTGTTTATTCATTCAGTAATACATTAGGTGCTATAGATAAGTGAAGCTGTGTGTCATCTGCATAACCTTGTGTTCTAGTATAATCAGGCCTAATGGTATAGCATATAAATTGAAAAAGCAGTGGCCCAGAATAGATCCTTGTGGTATGCTGTATACAATACATAGATCTCTGAACTATGTACAATCGCACAGCAATACACAATTTTATACCTGTTAAATGAGACTTAAATTATTTTAAGATGCTGCTAGAGAGACCCACCCATTGACTAAGGTGATTTATAAGGACATTATGGTCCAGTATCACATGTTTA
>NW_024383404.1:0-27061 GCF_016835505.1 Polypterus senegalus
GCCATATTATGTAAGGTGACCTCACGATATTAAGCATTCCTTAAAATGACCTAAATTAAAGGATGTCTTAGAGTGACAAAGTAGTGCTGCAACCAATCAATTTCAGTAAATATCCTTAAAGGGCTTGAGTTTATAGAGACACCATCATTTTAAGTTACAAATCTCTGTCATTACTATACTGACCTCCTTTTATCCTGAAGAACCCTCTGATGCACCCTTCGACTACAAACAACAAATGTTCTGCCATTTCCTTTTAAATGAGTCCATTAAAGTAATGTTCTTGACAGTGGCCGCCATCTTTATCTGTTCTTTATTATTTTGTTAAATCAGTACAACTATCATCTTCAAGCGATGTTCTTTTCAATGAATTACTGAGTACCCAATCATAAAATTGGCAAATTCAAATTTCTCTTGGAAGTATAGTGAGTTAATTCTTAGAGGTATGCTAAATCAGAACGTCTCATTGCATTGCAAACGATTGTTTTTTATGCACATTGGTGTTGTGGCCTTATGAAACTGTCGTCCTAAGTCTGAATTCCGCACCACCTAGTTGTTTGTGTGCTGTTTGCTCCATGTCCCCATTTCTGATTTGGGTCCTCCTCTGGGTATTCCCGATTCTTTCAACACTCCTACAAACGTGCAGATTAGATGTACAGGGGACTCAAAACTGGCCCTGCTTAGTCTGTGTGAGTAGGTTCTACGATGGTCTGGTATCTTGCCCTGAGGTGTTTTCTAGGTCGATGTGAATGATGCAGGGATGTGTTCTACACCTCCCCTACCCCACCATCCCACACAGTGTGAAATGGATTAGGTGAACTGCAGAGTCTCATTTTACTTTTGAAAAACCACAGTTGCCCCAGTTTTGACATTAAAAGGTTTCTTCAGCTCTTGGAAATATCAGATAGCAATGTCCTGCATTACAAGCACAAGACCTTTTCAATGACTTCAGTCTTAACAAAAGCAGAACAATTCAGCGTGTCGCAGTGTTCAAAATGTGTTTTGTCAACTTTGTGAAATGTAACTTTCCAAAATGCTTAAGTGTAAAGTTTTTTTTGTTTAAGGCGAAGAACTACAAAATTGAAAACTATAACAGACCAGCTTGTCCAAATATTTCAGAACAGCATTTACCATGTTTAATGCTTTGACTACTTGTCTTTACGTCAACGTTTTACCCATCAGAGGGATTTTTCCCTTTCCTTATGTAACTTAGAAATGATCAGAATTAGTTGACATTCCTCAGTTGATCAACATTCCTTAAACATTATCGAACAAGTGCAGAGTTTCTCTCCCTGGGTATCCAGGAACAAAGAAGGTATTACAGTCTGTAAAAGAGAGAATTTAGCTTCATTTTATGGTTTGTGAGATAAAAAACATATGTATCTAAGCTGACTTTATTTTTCAATGAAATGAGGGATTTTTTCATGACCGCAATCTCATATTGAATAAAGAGTGTAATTTATTTTCAGGGTTGCATTCGACCAAATATGGCAATACCTCTTGCTATTAAATTCTAAATATCAGGTTATATACAGTGTACAGTAAAAGATTTAGCCATGTTTTTTTATTTTTTGTGTCTTAACAAAGTTATTGTGATATCCACTATTTTCTGAAATGCACTCGTACTTCAGGATTTCAGGGTCATTTCCTTTTAACATGGCATAGGGAGTTATGTGAAAGGTTTCGCAGAGCAGTAAAGATAAATGTTCCATACCAGAAAAAAATTACTTTCAAAAACACTGAAAGGATGATGGTTTTGCTTCAGGTTCAATGGCAACGTTTCACATTATTATTATCTTTTTTGCAGTAACGACCTCACCTGTCACAGAGACAACAACAACACCAGGAAAATTCATTTTTAAAATAAACGGCCATAAAGAGAAATGTTCCATAACAGAAGAAATATTATTTTGAGCACTCTGAATTGAAAAATGTTTTTCCTCAGATTTCTTGGTAGATTATGACATAATTATCATGTTCTTCTTTTTTTTGTAGTAACACCTACTGGATCAACCACATCACCAGGTAAATTCTGTTGTTAATGTAAACTATCATAAATAGAAATGTTCCATACCAGAAAAAATATTACTTTGAGGACTCTGAGCTGACAGATGTTTTTCTTTGGATTTAATGGTAATGTTTGACATTTTTATGTATTTTTAGTAGTATCAACGACAACCACTACAACTGGATCAACCACATCACCAGGTACGTTCTGTTTGCCAATTTGTTTTTTCAGGATTCTTAGAGAACTTTATGTGTTTTCTTTTGTTATTATTTTTATTATTCTTAAAATGAAAATTGCAATGGCTTCCATTTCGCGTTACTTTTTCCCCCTATGGCTGCCATTATTGTGTGCCCAGCGGGTTACAAAGTGCTTGTCACCTGACTCAGAATATGTACAACTCGTGAAGCGTAACCTGAAGGTGGCCATATTATGTAAGGTGACCTCACGATATTAAGCATTCCTTAAAATGACCTAAATTAAAGGATGTCTTAGAGTGACAAAGTAGTGCTGCAACCAATCAATTTCAGTAAATATCCTTAAAGGGCTTGAGTTTATAGAGACACCATCATTTTAAGTTACAAATCTCTGTCATTACTATACTGACCTCCTTTTATCCTGAAGAACCCTCTGATGCACCCTTCGACTACAAACAACAAATGTTCTGCCATTTCCTTTTAAATGAGTCCATTAAAGTAATGTTCTTGACAGTGGCCGCCATCTTTATCTGTTCTTTATTATTTTGTTAAATCAGTACAACTATCATCTTCAAGCGATGTTCTTTTCAATGAATTACTGAGTACCCAATCTTAAAATTGGCAAATTCAAATTTCTCTTGGAAGTATAGTGAGTTAATTCTTAGAGGTATGCTAAATCAGAACGTCTCATTGCATTGCAAACGATTGTTTTTTATGCACATTGGTGTTGTGGCCTTATGAAACTGTCGTCCTAAGTCTGAATTCGCACCACCTAGTTGTTTGTGTGCTGTTTGCTCCATGTCCCCATTTCTGATTTGGGTCCTCCTCTGGTTATTCCCGATTCTTTCAACACTCCTACAAACGTGCAGATTAGATGTACAGGGGACTCAAAACTGGCCCTGCTTAGTCTGTGTGAGTAGGTTCTACGATGGTCTGGTATCTTGCCCTGAGGTGTTTTCTAGGTCGATGTGAATGATGCAGGGATGTGTTCTACACCTCCCCTACCCCACCATCCCACACAGTGTGAAATGGATTAGGTGAACTGCAGAGTCTCATTTTACTTTTGAAAAACCACAGTTGCCCCAGTTTTGACATTAAAAGGTTTCTTCAGCTCTTGGAAATATCAGATAGCAATGTCCTGCATTACAAGCACAAGACCTTTTCAATGACTTCAGTCTTAACAAAAGCAGAACAATTCAGCGTGTCGCAGTGTTCAAAATGTGTTTTGTCAACTTTGTGAAATGTAACTTTCCAAAATGCTTAAGTGTAAAGTTTTTTTTGTTTAAGGCCGAAGAACTACAAAATTGAAAACTATAACAGACCAGCTTGTCCAAATATTTCAGAACAGCATTTACCATGTTTAATGCTTTGACTACTTGTCTTTACGTCAACGTTTTACCCATCAGAGGGATTTTTCCCTTTCCTTATGTAACTTAGAAATGATCAGAATTAGTTGACATTCCTCAGTTGATCAACATTCCTTAAACATTATCGAACAAGTGCAGAGTTTCTCTCCTGGGTATCCAGGAACAAAGAAGGTATTACAGTCTGTAAAAGAGAGAATTTAGCTTCATTTTATGGTTTGTGAGATAAAAAACATATGTATCTAAGCTGACTTTATTTTTCAATGAAATGAGGGATTTTTTCATGACCGCAATCTCATATTGAATAAAGAGTGTAATTTATTTTCAGGGTTGCATTCGACCAAATATGGCAATACCTCTTGCTATTAAATTCTAAATATCAGGTTATATACAGTGTACAGTAAAAGATTTAGCCATGTTTTTTTATTTTTTGTGTCTTAACAAAGTTATTGTGATATCCACTATTTTCTGAAATGCACTCGTACTTCAGGATTTCAGGGTCATTTCCTTTTAACATGGCATAGGGAGTTATGTGAAAGGTTTCGCAGAGCAGTAAAGATAAATGTTCCATACCAGAAAAAAATTACTTTCAAAAACACTGAAAGGATGATGGTTTTGCTTCAGGTTCAATGGCAACGTTTCACATTATTATTATCTTTTTTGCAGTAACGACCTCACCTGTCACAGAGACAACAACAACACCAGGAAAATTCATTTTTAAAATAAACGGCCATAAAGAGAAATGTTCCATAACAGAAGAAATATTATTTTGAGCACTCTGAATTGAAAAATGTTTTTCCTCAGATTTCTTGGTAGATTATGACATAATTATCATGTTCTTCTTTTTTTTTTTGTAGTAACACCTACTGGATCAACCACATCACCAGGTAAATTCTGTTGTTAATGTAAACTATCATAAATAGAAATGTTCCATACCAGAAAAAATATTACTTTGAGGACTCTGAGCTGACAGATGTTTTTCTTTGGATTTAATGGTAATGTTTGACATTTTTATGTATTTTTAGTAGTATCAACGACAACCACTACAACTGGATCAACCACATCACCAGGTACGTTCTGTTTGCCAATTTGTTTTTTCAGGATTCTTAGAGAACTTTATGTGTTTTCTTTTGTTATTATTTTTATTATTCTTAAAATGAAAATTGCAATGGCTTCCATTTCGCGTTACTTTTTCCCCCTATGGCTGCCATTATTGTGTGCCCAGCGGGTTACAAAGTGCTTGTCACCTGACTCAGAATATGTACAACTCGTGAAGCGTAACCTGAAGGTGGCCATATTATGTAAGGTGACCTCACGATATTAAGCATTCCTTAAAATGACCTAAATTAAAGGATGTCTTAGAGTGACAAAGTAGTGCTGCAACCAATCAATTTCAGTAAATATCCTTAAAGGGCTTGAGTTTATAGAGACACCATCATTTTAAGTTACAAATCTCTGTCATTACTATACTGACCTCCTTTTATCCTGAAGAACCCTCTGATGCACCCTTCGACTACAAACAACAAATGTTCTGCCATTTCCTTTTAAATGAGTCCATTAAAGTAATGTTCTTGACAGTGGCCGCCATCTTTATCTGTTCTTTATTATTTTGTTAAATCAGTACAACTATCATCTTCAAGCGATGTTCTTTTCAATGAATTACTGAGTACCCAATCATAAAATTGGCAAATTCAAATTTCTCTTGGAAGTATAGTGAGTTAATTCTTAGAGGTATGCTAAATCAGAACGTCTCATTGCATTGCAAACGATTGTTTTTTATGCACATTGGTGTTGTGGCCTTATGAAACTGTCGTCCTAAGTCTGAATTCCGCACCACCTAGTTGTTTGTGTGCTGTTTGCTCCATGTCCCCATTTCTGATTTGGGTCCTCCTCTGGTTATTCCCGATTCTTTCAACACTCCTACAAACGTGCAGATTAGATGTACAGGGGACTCAAAACTGGCCCTGCTTAGTCTGTGTGAGTAGGTTCTACGATGGTCTGGTATCTTGCCCTGAGGTGTTTTCTAGGTCGATGTGAATGATGCAGGGATGTGTTCTACACCTCCCCTACCCCACCATCCCACACAGTGTGAAATGGATTAGGTGAACTGCAGAGTCTCATTTTACTTTTGAAAAACCACAGTTGCCCCAGTTTTGACATTAAAAGGTTTCTTCAGCTCTTGGAAATATCAGATAGCAATGTCCTGCATTACAAGCACAAGACCTTTTCAATGACTTCAGTCTTAACAAAAGCAGAACAATTCAGCGTGTCGCAGTGTTCAAAATGTGTTTTGTCAACTTTGTGAAATGTAACTTTCCAAAATGCTTAAGTGTAAAGTTTTTTTTGTTTAAGGCCGAAGAACTACAAAATTGAAAACTATAACAGACCAGCTTGTCCAAATATTTCAGAACAGCATTTACCATGTTTAATGCTTTGACTACTTGTCTTTACGTCAACGTTTTACCCATCAGAGGGATTTTTCCCTTTCCTTATGTAACTTAGAAATGATCAGAATTAGTTGACATTCCTCAGTTGATCAACATTCCTTAAACATTATCGAACAAGTGCAGAGTTTCTCTCCCTGGGTATCCAGGAACAAAGAAGGTATTACAGTCTGTAAAAGAGAGAATTTAGCTTCATTTTATGGTTTGTGAGATAAAAAACATATGTATCTAAGCTGACTTTATTTTTCAATGAAATGAGGGATTTTTTCATGACCGCAATCTCATATTGAATAAAGAGTGTAATTTATTTTCAGGGTTGCATTCGACCAAATATGGCAATACCTCTTGCTATTAAATTCTAAATATCAGGTTATATACAGTGTACAGTAAAAGATTTAGCCATGTTTTTTTATTTTTTGTGTCTTAACAAAGTTTTTGTGATATCCACTATTTTCTGAAATGCACTCGTACTTCAGGATTTCAGGGTCATTTCCTTTTAACATGGCATAGGGAGTTATGTGAAAGGTTTCGCAGAGCAGTAAAGATAAATGTTCCATACCAGAAAAAAATTACTTTCAAAAACACTGAAAGGATGATGGTTTTGCTTCAGGTTCAATGGCAACGTTTCACATTATTATTATCTTTTTTGCAGTAACGACCTCACCTGTCACAGAGACAACAACAACACCAGGAAAATTCATTTTTAAAATAAACGGCCATAAAGAGAAATGTTCCATAACAGAAGAAATATTATTTTGAGCACTCTGAATTGAAAAATGTTTTTCCTCAGATTTCTTGGTAGATTATGACATAATTATCATGTTCTTCTTTTTTTTTTTGTAGTAACACCTACTGGATCAACCACATCACCAGGTAAATTCTGTTGTTAATGTAAACTATCATAAATAGAAATGTTCCATACCAGAAAAAATATTACTTTGAGGACTCTGAGCTGACAGATGTTTTTCTTTGGATTTAATGGTAATGTTTGACATTTTTATGTATTTTTAGTAGTATCAACGACAACCACTACAACTGGATCAACCACATCACCAGGTACGTTCTGTTTGCCAATTTGTTTTTTCAGGATTCTTAGAGAACTTTATGTGTTTTCTTTTGTTATTATTTTTATTATTCTTAAAATGAAAATTGCAATGGCTTCCATTTCGTTACTTTTTCCCCTATGGCTGCCATTATTGTGTGCCCAGCGGTTACAAAGTGCTTGTCACCTGACTCAGAATATGTACAACTCGTGAAGCGTAACCTGAAGGTGGCCATATTATGTAAGGTGACCTCACGATATTAAGCATTCCTTAAAATGACCTAAATTAAAGGATGTCTTAGAGTGACAAAGTAGTGCTGCAACCAATCAATTTCAGTAAATATCCTTAAAGGGCTTGAGTTTATAGAGACACCATCATTTTAAGTTACAAATCTCTGTCATTACTATACTGACCTCCTTTTATCCTGAAGAACCCTCTGATGCACCCTTCGACTACAAACAACAAATGTTCTGCCATTTCCTTTTAAATGAGTCCATTAAAGTAATGTTCTTGACAGTGGCCGCCATCTTTATCTGTTCTTTATTATTTTGTTAAATCAGTACAACTATCATCTTCAAGCGATGTTCTTTTCAATGAATTACTGAGTACCCAATCATAAAATTGGCAAATTCAAATTTCTCTTGGAAGTATAGTGAGTTAATTCTTAGAGGTATGCTAAATCAGAACGTCTCATTGCATTGCAAACGATTGTTTTTTATGCACATTGGTGTTGTGGCCTTATGAAACTGTCGTCCTAAGTCTGAATTCGCACCACCTAGTTGTTTGTGTGCTGTTTGCTCCATGTCCCCATTTCTGATTTGGGTCCTCCTCTGGTTATTCCCGATTCTTTCAACACTCCTACAAACGTGCAGATTAGATGTACAGGGGACTCAAAACTGGCCCTGCTTAGTCTGTGTGAGTAGGTTCTACGATGGTCTGGTATCTTGCCCTGAGGTGTTTTCTAGGTCGATGTGAATGATGCAGGGATGTGTTCTACACCTCCCCTACCCCACCATCCCACACAGTGTGAAATGGATTAGGTGAACTGCAGAGTCTCATTTTACTTTTGAAAAACCACAGTTGCCCCAGTTTTGACATTAAAAGGTTTCTTCAGCTCTTGGAAATATCAGATAGCAATGTCCTGCATTACAAGCACAAGACCTTTTCAATGACTTCAGTCTTAACAAAAGCAGAACAATTCAGCGTGTCGCAGTGTTCAAAATGTGTTTTGTCAACTTTGTGAAATGTAACTTTCCAAAATGCTTAAGTGTAAAGTTTTTTTTGTTTAAGGCGAAGAACTACAAAATTGAAAACTATAACAGACCAGCTTGTCCAAATATTTCAGAACAGCATTTACCATGTTTAATGCTTTGACTACTTGTCTTTACGTCAACGTTTTACCCATCAGAGGGATTTTTCCCTTTCCTTATGTAACTTAGAAATGATCAGAATTAGTTGACATTCCTCAGTTGATCAACATTCCTTAAACATTATCGAACAAGTGCAGAGTTTCTCTCCTGGGTATCCAGGAACAAAGAAGGTATTACAGTCTGTAAAAGAGAGAATTTAGCTTCATTTTATGGTTTGTGAGATAAAAAACATATGTATCTAAGCTGACTTTATTTTTCAATGAAATGAGGGATTTTTTCATGACCGCAATCTCATATTGAATAAAGAGTGTAATTTATTTTCAGGGTTGCATTCGACCAAATATGGCAATACCTCTTGCTATTAAATTCTAAATATCAGGTTATATACAGTGTACAGTAAAAGATTTAGCCATGTTTTTTTATTTTTTGTGTCTTAACAAAGTTATTGTGATATCCACTATTTTCTGAAATGCACTCGTACTTCAGGATTTCAGGGTCATTTCCTTTTAACATGGCATAGGGAGTTATGTGAAAGGTTTCAGAGCAGTAAAGATAAATGTTCCATACCAGAAAAAAATTACTTTCAAAAACACTGAAAGGATGATGGTTTTGCTTCAGGTTCAATGGCAACGTTTCACATTATTATTATCTTTTTTGCAGTAACGACCTCACCTGTCACAGAGACAACAACAACACCAGGAAAATTCATTTTTAAAATAAACGGCCATAAAGAGAAATGTTCCATAACAGAAGAAATATTATTTTGAGCACTCTGAATTGAAAAATGTTTTTCCTCAGATTTCTTGGTAGATTATGACATAATTATCATATTCTTCTTTTTTTTTGTAGTAACACCTACTGGATCAACCACATCACCAGGTAAATTCTGTTGTTAATGTAAACTATCATAAATAGAAATGTTCCATACCAGAAAAAATATTACTTTGAGGACTCTGAGCTGACAGATGTTTTTCTTTGGATTTAATGGTAATGTTTGACATTTTTATGTATTTTTAGTAGTATCAACGACAACCACTACAACTGGATCAACCACATCACCAGGTACGTTCTGTTTGCCAATTTGTTTTTTCAGGATTCTTAGAGAACTTTATGTGTTTTCTTTTGTTATTATTTTTATTATTCTTAAAATGAAAATTGCAATGGCTTCCATTTCGTTACTTTTTCCCCTATGGCTGCCATTATTGTGTGCCCAGCGGTTACAAAGTGCTTGTCACCTGACTCAGAATATGTACAACTCGTGAAGCGTAACCTGAAGGTGGCCATATTATGTAAGGTGACCTCACGATATTAAGCATTCCTTAAAATGACCTAAATTAAAGGATGTCTTAGAGTGACAAAGTAGTGCTGCAACCAATCAATTTCAGTAAATATCCTTAAAGGGCTTGAGTTTATAGAGACACCATCATTTTAAGTTACAAATCTCTGTCATTACTATACTGACCTCCTTTTATCCTGAAGAACCCTCTGATGCACCCTTCGACTACAAACAACAAATGTTCTGCCATTTCCTTTTAAATGAGTCCATTAAAGTAATGTTCTTGACAGTGGCCGCCATCTTTATCTGTTCTTTATTATTTTGTTAAATCAGTACAACTATCATCTTCAAGCGATGTTCTTTTCAATGAATTACTGAGTACCCAATCATAAAATTGGCAAATTCAAATTTCTCTTGGAAGTATAGTGAGTTAATTCTTAGAGGTATGCTAAATCAGAACGTCTCATTGCATTGCAAACGATTGTTTTTTATGCACATTGGTGTTGTGGCCTTATGAAACTGTCGTCCTAAGTCTGAATTCGCACCACCTAGTTGTTTGTGTGCTGTTTGCTCCATGTCCCCATTTCTGATTTGGGTCCTCCTCTGGTTATTCCCGATTCTTTCAACACTCCTACAAACGTGCAGATTAGATGTACAGGGGACTCAAAACTGGCCCTGCTTAGTCTGTGTGAGTAGGTTCTACGATGGTCTGGTATCTTGCCCTGAGGTGTTTTCTAGGTCGATGTGAATGATGCAGGGATGTGTTCTACACCTCCCCTACCCCACCATCCCACACAGTGTGAAATGGATTAGGTGAACTGCAGAGTCTCATTTTACTTTTGAAAAACCACAGTTGCCCCAGTTTTGACATTAAAAGGTTTCTTCAGCTCTTGGAAATATCAGATAGCAATGTCCTGCATTACAAGCACAAGACCTTTTCAATGACTTCAGTCTTAACAAAAGCAGAACAATTCAGCGTGTCGCAGTGTTCAAAATGTGTTTTGTCAACTTTGTGAAATGTAACTTTCCAAAATGCTTAAGTGTAAAGTTTTTTTTGTTTAAGGCGAAGAACTACAAAATTGAAAACTATAACAGACCAGCTTGTCCAAATATTTCAGAACAGCATTTACCATGTTTAATGCTTTGACTACTTGTCTTTACGTCAACGTTTTACCCATCAGAGGGATTTTTCCCTTTCCTTATGTAACTTAGAAATGATCAGAATTAGTTGACATTCCTCAGTTGATCAACATTCCTTAAACATTATCGAACAAGTGCAGAGTTTCTCTCCCTGGGTATCCAGGAACAAAGAAGGTATTACAGTCTGTAAAAGAGAGAATTTAGCTTCATTTTATGGTTTGTGAGATAAAAAACATATGTATCTAAGCTGACTTTATTTTTCAATGAAATGAGGGATTTTTTCATGACCGCAATCTCATATTGAATAAAGAGTGTAATTTATTTTCAGGGTTGCATTCGACCAAATATGGCAATACCTCTTGCTATTAAATTCTAAATATCAGGTTATATACAGTGTACAGTAAAAGATTTAGCCATGTTTTTTTATTTTTTGTGTCTTAACAAAGTTATTGTGATATCCACTATTTTCTGAAATGCACTCGTACTTCAGGATTTCAGGGTCATTTCCTTTTAACATGGCATAGGGAGTTATGTGAAAGGTTTCGCAGAGCAGTAAAGATAAATGTTCCATACCAGAAAAAAATTACTTTCAAAAACACTGAAAGGATGATGGTTTTGCTTCAGGTTCAATGGCAACGTTTCACATTATTATTATCTTTTTTGCAGTAACGACCTCACCTGTCACAGAGACAACAACAACACCAGGAAAATTCATTTTAAAATAAACGGCCATAAAGAGAAATGTTCCATAACAGAAGAAATATTATTTTGAGCACTCTGAATTGAAAAATGTTTTTCCTCAGATTTCTTGGTAGATTATGACATAATTATCATGTTCTTCTTTTTTTTTTTGTAGTAACACCTACTGGATCAACCACATCACCAGGTAAATTCTGTTGTTAATGTAAACTATCATAAATAGAAATGTTCCATACCAGAAAAAATATTACTTTGAGGACTCTGAGCTGACAGATGTTTTTCTTTGGATTTAATGGTAATGTTTGACATTTTTATGTATTTTTAGTAGTATCAACGACAACCACTACAACTGGATCAACCACATCACCAGGTACGTTCTGTTTGCCAATTTGTTTTTTCAGGATTCTTAGAGAACTTTATGTGTTTTCTTTTGTTATTATTTTTATTATTCTTAAAATGAAAATTGCAATGGCTTCCATTTCGCGTTACTTTTTCCCCCTATGGCTGCCATTATTGTGTGCCCAGCGGGTTACAAAGTGCTTGTCACCTGACTCAGAATATGTACAACTCGTGAAGCGTAACCTGAAGGTGGCCATATTATGTAAGGTGACCTCACGATATTAAGCATTCCTTAAAATGACCTAAATTAAAGGATGTCTTAGAGTGACAAAGTAGTGCTGCAACCAATCAATTTCAGTAAATATCCTTAAAGGGCTTGAGTTTATAGAGACACCATCATTTTAAGTTACAAATCTCTGTCATTACTATACTGACCTCCTTTTATCCTGAAGAACCCTCTGATGCACCCTTCGACTACAAACAACAAATGTTCTGCCATTTCCTTTTAAATGAGTCCATTAAAGTAATGTTCTTGACAGTGGCCGCCATCTTTATCTGTTCTTTATTATTTTGTTAAATCAGTACAACTATCATCTTCAAGCGATGTTCTTTTCAATGAATTACTGAGTACCCAATCATAAAATTGGCAAATTCAAATTTCTCTTGGAAGTATAGTGAGTTAATTCTTAGAGGTATGCTAAATCAGAACGTCTCATTGCATTGCAAACGATTGTTTTTTATGCACATTGGTGTTGTGGCCTTATGAAACTGTCGTCCTAAGTCTGAATTCGCACCACCTAGTTGTTTGTGTGCTGTTTGCTCCATGTCCCCATTTCTGATTTGGGTCCTCCTCTGGTTATTCCCGATTCTTTCAACACTCCTACAAACGTGCAGATTAGATGTACAGGGGACTCAAAACTGGCCCTGCTTAGTCTGTGTGAGTAGGTTCTACGATGGTCTGGTATCTTGCCCTGAGGTGTTTTCTAGGTCGATGTGAATGATGCAGGGATGTGTTCTACACCTCCCCTACCCCACCATCCCACACAGTGTGAAATGGATTAGGTGAACTGCAGAGTCTCATTTTACTTTTGAAAAACCACAGTTGCCCCAGTTTTGACATTAAAAGGTTTCTTCAGCTCTTGGAAATATCAGATAGCAATGTCCTGCATTACAAGCACAAGACCTTTTCAATGACTTCAGTCTTAACAAAAGCAGAACAATTCAGCGTGTCGCAGTGTTCAAAATGTGTTTTGTCAACTTTGTGAAATGTAACTTTCCAAAATGCTTAAGTGTAAAGTTTTTTTTGTTTAAGGCCGAAGAACTACAAAATTGAAAACTATAACAGACCAGCTTGTCCAAATATTTCAGAACAGCATTTACCATGTTTAATGCTTTGACTACTTGTCTTTACGTCAACGTTTTACCCATCAGAGGGATTTTTCCCTTTCCTTATGTAACTTAGAAATGATCAGAATTAGTTGACATTCCTCAGTTGATCAACATTCCTTAAACATTATCGAACAAGTGCAGAGTTTCTCTCCCTGGGTATCCAGGAACAAAGAAGGTATTACAGTCTGTAAAAGAGAGAATTTAGCTTCATTTTATGGTTTGTGAGATAAAAAACATATGTATCTAAGCTGACTTTATTTTTCAATGAAATGAGGGATTTTTTCATGACCGCAATCTCATATTGAATAAAGAGTGTAATTTATTTTCAGGGTTGCATTCGACCAAATATGGCAATACCTCTTGCTATTAAATTCTAAATATCAGGTTATATACAGTGTACAGTAAAAGATTTAGCCATGTTTTTTTATTTTTTGTGTCTTAACAAAGTTATTGTGATATCCACTATTTTCTGAAATGCACTCGTACTTCAGGATTTCAGGGTCATTTCCTTTTAACATGGCATAGGGAGTTATGTGAAAGGTTTCGCAGAGCAGTAAAGATAAATGTTCCATACCAGAAAAAAATTACTTTCAAAAACACTGAAAGGATGATGGTTTTGCTTCAGGTTCAATGGCAACGTTTCACATTATTATTATCTTTTTTGCAGTAACGACCTCACCTGTCACAGAGACAACAACAACACCAGGAAAATTCATTTTTAAAATAAACGGCCATAAAGAGAAATGTTCCATAACAGAAGAAATATTATTTTGAGCACTCTGAATTGAAAAATGTTTTTCCTCAGATTTCTTGGTAGATTATGACATAATTATCATGTTCTTCTTTTTTTTTTTGTAGTAACACCTACTGGATCAACCACATCACCAGGTAAATTCTGTTGTTAATGTAAACTATCATAAATAGAAATGTTCCATACCAGAAAAAATATTACTTTGAGGACTCTGAGCTGACAGATGTTTTTCTTTGGATTTAATGGTAATGTTTGACATTTTTATGTATTTTTAGTAGTATCAACGACAACCACTACAACTGCGTCAACCACATCACCAGGTACGTTCTGTTTGCCAATTTGTTTTTTCAGGATTCTTAGAGAACTTTATGTGTTTTCTTTTGTTATTATTTTTATTATTCTTAAAATGAAAATTGCAATGGCTTCCATTTCGCGTTACTTTTTCCCCCTATGGCTGCCATTATTGTGTGCCCAGCGGGTTACAAAGTGCTTGTCACCTGACTCAGAATATGTACAACTCGTGAAGCGTAACCTGAAGGTGGCCATATTATGTAAGGTGACCTCACGATATTAAGCATTCCTTAAAATGACCTAAATTAAAGGATGTCTTAGAGTGACAAAGTAGTGCTGCAACCAATCAATTTCAGTAAATATCCTTAAAGGGCTTGAGTTTATAGAGACACCATCATTTTAAGTTACAAATCTCTGTCATTACTATACTGACCTCCTTTTATCCTGAAGAACCCTCTGATGCACCCTTCGACTACAAACAACAAATGTTCTGCCATTTCCTTTTAAATGAGTCCATTAAAGTAATGTTCTTGACAGTGGCCGCCATCTTTATCTGTTCTTTATTATTTTGTTAAATCAGTACAACTATCATCTTCAAGCGATGTTCTTTTCAATGAATTACTGAGTACCCAATCATAAAATTGGCAAATTCAAATTTCTCTTGGAAGTATAGTGAGTTAATTCTTAGAGGTATGCTAAATCAGAACGTCTCATTGCATTGCAAACGATTGTTTTTTATGCACATTGGTGTTGTGGCCTTATGAAACTGTCGTCCTAAGTCTGAATTCGCACCACCTAGTTGTTTGTGTGCTGTTTGCTCCATGTCCCCATTTCTGATTTGGGTCCTCCTCTGGTTATTCCCGATTCTTTCAACACTCCTACAAACGTGCAGATTAGATGTACAGGGGACTCAAAACTGGCCCTGCTTAGTCTGTGTGAGTAGGTTCTACGATGGTCTGGTATCTTGCCCTGAGGTGTTTTCTAGGTCGATGTGAATGATGCAGGGATGTGTTCTACACCTCCCCTACCCCACCATCCCACACAGTGTGAAATGGATTAGGTGAACTGCAGAGTCTCATTTTACTTTTGAAAAACCACAGTTGCCCCAGTTTTGACATTAAAAGGTTTCTTCAGCTCTTGGAAATATCAGATAGCAATGTCCTGCATTACAAGCACAAGACCTTTTCAATGACTTCAGTCTTAACAAAAGCAGAACAATTCAGCGTGTCGCAGTGTTCAAAATGTGTTTTGTCAACTTTGTGAAATGTAACTTTCCAAAATGCTTAAGTGTAAAGTTTTTTTTGTTTAAGGCCGAAGAACTACAAAATTGAAAACTATAACAGACCAGCTTGTCCAAATATTTCAGAACAGCATTTACCATGTTTAATGCTTTGACTACTTGTCTTTACGTCAACGTTTTACCCATCAGAGGGATTTTTCCCTTTCCTTATGTAACTTAGAAATGATCAGAATTAGTTGACATTCCTCAGTTGATCAACATTCCTTAAACATTATCGAACAAGTGCAGAGTTTCTCTCCCTGGGTATCCAGGAACAAAGAAGGTATTACAGTCTGTAAAAGAGAGAATTTAGCTTCATTTTATGGTTTGTGAGATAAAAAACATATGTATCTAAGCTGACTTTATTTTTCAATGAAATGAGGGATTTTTTCATGACCGCAATCTCATATTGAATAAAGAGTGTAATTTATTTTCAGGGTTGCATTCGACCAAATATGGCAATACCTCTTGCTATTAAATTCTAAATATCAGGTTATATACAGTGTACAGTAAAAGATTTAGCCATGTTTTTTTATTTTTTGTGTCTTAACAAAGTTATTGTGATATCCACTATTTTCTGAAATGCACTCGTACTTCAGGATTTCAGGGTCATTTCCTTTTAACATGGCATAGGGAGTTATGTGAAAGGTTTCGCAGAGCAGTAAAGATAAATGTTCCATACCAGAAAAAAATTACTTTCAAAAACACTGAAAGGATGATGGTTTTGCTTCAGGTTCAATGGCAACGTTTCACATTATTATTATCTTTTTTGCAGTAACGACCTCACCTGTCACAGAGACAACAACAACACCAGGAAAATTCATTTTTAAAATAAACGGCCATAAAGAGAAATGTTCCATAACAGAAGAAATATTATTTTGAGCACTCTGAATTGAAAAATGTTTTTCCTCAGATTTCTTGGTAGATTATGACATAATTATCATGTTCTTCTTTTTTTTTTTTTGTAGTAACACCTACTGGATCAACCACATCACCAGGTAAATTCTGTTGTTAATGTAAACTATCATAAATAGAAATGTTCCATACCAGAAAAAATATTACTTTGAGGACTCTGAGCTGACAGATGTTTTTCTTTGGATTTAATGGTAATGTTTGACATTTTTATGTATTTTTAGTAGTATCAACGACAACCACTACAACTCGTCAACCACATCACCAGGTACGTTCTGTTTGCCAATTTGTTTTTTCAGGATTCTTAGAGAACTTTATGTGTTTTCTTTTGTTATTATTTTTATTATTCTTAAAATGAAAATTGCAATGGCTTCCATTTTAGTTACTTTTTCCCCCTATGGCTGCCATTATTGTGTGCCCAGCGGGTTACAAAGTGCTTGTCACCTGACTCAGAATATGTACAACTCGTGAAGCGTAACCTGAAGGTGGCCATATTATGTAAGGTGACCTCACGATATTAAGCATTCCTTAAAATGACCTAAATTAAAGGATGTCTTAGAGTGACAAAGTAGTGCTGCAACCAATCAATTTCAGTAAATATCCTTAAAGGGCTTGAGTTTATAGAGACACCATCATTTTAAGTTACAAATCTCTGTCATTACTATACTGACCTCCTTTTATCCTGAAGAACCCTCTGATGCACCCTTCGACTACAAACAACAAATGTTCTGCCATTTCCTTTTAAATGAGTCCATTAAAGTAATGTTCTTGACAGTGGCCGCCATCTTTATCTGTTCTTTATTATTTTGTTAAATCAGTACAACTATCATCTTCAAGCGATGTTCTTTTCAATGAATTACTGAGTACCCAATCTAAAATTGGCAAATTCAAATTTCTCTTGGAAGTATAGTGAGTTAATTCTTAGAGGTATGCTAAATCAGAACGTCTCATTGCATTGCAAACGATTGTTTTTTATGCACATTGGTGTTGTGGCCTTATGAAACTGTCGTCCTAAGTCTGAATTCGCACCACCTAGTTGTTTGTGTGCTGTTTGCTCCATGTCCCCATTTCTGATTTGGGTCCTCCTCTGGTTATTCCCGATTCTTTCAACACTCCTACAAACGTGCAGATTAGATGTACAGGGGACTCAAAACTGGCCCTGCTTAGTCTGTGTGAGTAGGTTCTACGATGGTCTGGTATCTTGCCCTGAGGTGTTTTCTAGGTCGATGTGAATGATGCAGGGATGTGTTCTACACCTCCCCTACCCCACCATCCCACACAGTGTGAAATGGATTAGGTGAACTGCAGAGTCTCATTTTACTTTTGAAAAACCACAGTTGCCCCAGTTTTGACATTAAAAGGTTTCTTCAGCTCTTGGAAATATCAGATAGCAATGTCCTGCATTACAAGCACAAGACCTTTTCAATGACTTCAGTCTTAACAAAAGCAGAACAATTCAGCGTGTCGCAGTGTTCAAAATGTGTTTTGTCAACTTTGTGAAATGTAACTTTCCAAAATGCTTAAGTGTAAAGTTTTTTTTTTGTTTAAGGCCGAAGAACTACAAAATTGAAAACTATAACAGACCAGCTTGTCCAAATATTTCAGAACAGCATTTACCATGTTTAATGCTTTGACTACTTGTCTTTACGTCAACGTTTTACCCATCAGAGGGATTTTTCCCTTTCCTTATGTAACTTAGAAATGATCAGAATTAGTTGACATTCCTCAGTTGATCAACATTCCTTAAACATTATCGAACAAGTGCAGAGTTTCTCTCCCTGGGTATCCAGGAACAAAGAAGGTATTACAGTCTGTAAAAGAGAGAATTTAGCTTCATTTTATGGTTTGTGAGATAAAAAACATATGTATCTAAGCTGACTTTATTTTTCAATGAAATGAGGGATTTTTTCATGACCGCAATCTCATATTGAATAAAGAGTGTAATTTATTTTCAGGGTTGCATTCGACCAAATATGGCAATACCTCTTGCTATTAAATTCTAAATATCAGGTTATATACAGTGTACAGTAAAAGATTTAGCCATGTTTTTTTATTTTTTGTGTCTTAACAAAGTTTTTGTGATATCCACTATTTTCTGAAATGCACTCGTACTTCAGGATTTCAGGGTCATTTCCTTTTAACATGGCATAGGGAGTTATGTGAAAGGTTTCGCAGAGCAGTAAAGATAAATGTTCCATACCAGAAAAAAATTACTTTCAAAAACACTGAAAGGATGATGGTTTTGCTTCAGGTTCAATGGCAACGTTTCACATTATTATTATCTTTTTTGCAGTAACGACCTCACCTGTCACAGAGACAACAACAACACCAGGAAAATTCATTTTTAAAATAAACGGCCATAAAGAGAAATGTTCCATAACAGAAGAAATATTATTTTGAGCACTCTGAATTGAAAAATGTTTTTCCTCAGATTTCTTGGTAGATTATGACATAATTATCATGTTCTTCTTTTTTTTTTGTAGTAACACCTACTGGATCAACCACATCACCAGGTAAATTCTGTTGTTAATGTAAACTATCATAAATAGAAATGTTCCATACCAGAAAAAATATTACTTTGAGGACTCTGAGCTGACAGATGTTTTTCTTTGGATTTAATGGTAATGTTTGACATTTTTATGTATTTTTAGTAGTATCAACGACAACCACTACAACTCAGTCAACCACATCACCAGGTATGTTCTGTTTGCCAATTTGTTTTTCAGGATTCTTAGAGAACTTTATGTGTTTTCTTTTGTTATTAATTTTATTATTCTTAAAATGAAAATTGCAATGGCTTCCACTGCTCAGATTTTCTTTTCCTAGTTAGGATTCTAGTAGCTGCATTCTGCACTAGTTGCAAATGATTTGTGTTTTTTTTGGGTTTTCCCGAGAGGAGACAAAAGCAAAAACAATAGTGTGAACTAATTTCTCAGCATCTTTTAATGACATGAGAGGTTTAACTTTTTCTAAGTGAAAAAATGCTGTTCTAGTCATCTGATTAATACTGTATGTGATTTAAAATTCAAGTCATAGTCAACAGTTACCCCTAAATTATTTTCCTCTGTCTTGACTTTTAATCCTAATGCATCAAGTTTATTTCTAATAACCTCATTATATCCATTATTGCCAATCTCTAAAATTTCCGTTTTCTCTTTATTTAGCTTGAAAAAATTACTATTCATCCATTTAGAAACACAAGTAAGACATTGTGTTAGTGAAGTAACAGATTTGGGGTCATCAAGTGCTATTGATAAATACAGCTGCGTGTCATCAGTATAGCTGTGGTAGCTCACATTATGCCCTAGATAATCTGACCTAACAGAAGCATGTTGATTGAAAAGAGCAGTGGACCCAGGACAGAACCTTGAGGAACACCATATAGAATATCATGTGTCTTTGAGTTATAATTACCACAATTAACGAAGAATTTTCTGCCTGCCAGGTATGATTCATACCAATTTAAGACACTGCCAGAGAGGCCAACCCATTGACTAATGCAATTTCTAAGAATATTGTGATCAATGATATCAAATGCGGCACTCAGATCTAAGAGGATGAGAACAGAAAAATGGCCTCTGTCTGCATTTCATCAAATCATTAACTACTTTAGCGAGTGCAGTTTCTGTGCTGTGATTTGTTCTGAAACCCGACTGAAACTTATCAAGAATAGCATGTTTATTGAGGTGGTCATTTAACTGCATAATGACTGCCTTCTCCAGAACTTTACTTAAGAAAGGCAGGTTAGAAATGGGTCTAAAATTTTCAAAAGCAGACGAGTCAAGATTATTTTTCTTGAGTATGAATTTAACTGCAGCAGTCTTAAGACAGTTTCGGTAAGACCCCCGTATCTAATGACGAGTTTACTATATCAAGAATACTATTAATTAGTACGCCCGATACTTCTTTGAAAAAACTTATTGGTATTGGGTCAAGGATGCAGGTGGAGGGTCTCAGTTGATAAATTATTTTATATAAATCAGGTAAATCTATCTCGGTGAAAGATTTAAATTTTTTTATAATAGAGTACTGGGGTTTGAGAAAATCCACAGTGTTTGGGAGATATACTATATTATTTCTAATATCATTAATTTTTTGATTAAAAAATACTGCCATAGCCTCACAAGTTTCACTGGAAGTATTTTGGAGGCTTTCCTTTGAGTTACCTGGCAGATGATCAATTATAGAAAATAAGACTCTGGAATTACTAGCATTGTTATTTATAATTCTAGAGAAATAGCAGCACCCCTCAAGACGGACTGTGTTATTGTATTCTGTTATTTTAACCTTCAATATCTCATAGTGGATAATTAGTTTAGTTTTTCTCCATTTGCACTCAGCTCTCCAGCATGTTCTCTTTAAATCAGACACACTTTGGGTCTTCCATGGTATAACAATGCTAGAAGATTTTTTAACTGTCTTTTCAGGTGTGAATATGTCAGCAGCAGCTCTCACCTTAGTATTACATTTTTCCACCTTACTATTTACATTATACTCACTATTGTAGTTAGCACTACAAACGGACTGGTTGCTTAGAATGTTTTAAAATTTTGAAGCTGCTGATGAATCAAAGAAGTGTTTTTTAACAGTATGCTTCTCGTGAATGTTTTCTATTATTATTTCAATATTAAATAGTAAAAAAAATGGTCTGATAGACCAATATCAATGATCTGCTTCACATCAACTTTTAGTCCTTTGGTAATTACTAAGTCTAACGTATGACCTGCTTTATGTGTAGGCTGACTAATGAGCTGTCTCAAATCAAAAGAGTCCAGGAGGTTCATGAATTACTTTACTTTTGGATTATTGACATGAAAGTTGAAGTCACCGACTATTAGGAGTGTGTCATAGTTCGTAAAGAAGCATTGTATTTAGGAGCTCTATACACGGATAATACTAGAAACTGAGAAACTCCATAAATAACAATGGCAAGATACTCAAAGGACTTGAATTTACCAAAACTGGCATCTTTACACTTTAACTAGCTTGAGTAAATGTTTGCTAATCTGCCGCCTTTCTTTCCTTGGCGATCCACACGAGCAAAGCTGTAATTTGGAGGCGCAGGTTCAATTAAAACAACCGCACCATCTGAGCTAAGCCACATTTCACACCTGGATGTGCTCCAGGTGCTCCCGATGATCACCCTGCTGCACTTCCTAGTGTGGCGAAAGTGCTGCATTGGCACCCGGAAGCACTCCGGGTGTACCTTTTTCCTGGCTTGGCAGCACTTCCTGGTGTAGCAGAAGTGTTGTCCTCCAGGGCTTCAGGACCATCCAGGCGCTCCTTGGTGATGGCCAGGGGTCAAGAAAAAGGGGTTGAGCTTCCCAGCTCCTTCTCCGTGGCCCTGATGGAATCCAAGGGGGCTGCCCTCTTGCGCCCAGGGACAAACAGTGCCCCTCTCGTATTCCATCCTTCTTCCAGGCATCCCAGTGGGGCAAAATCCCTGCTCGTCTGCCACACCAGCCATTTACAAAGTGAATGTCACCAGACTCGGGATATGTAAAAGCGTGGATCTTAACCTGATGTAGGCCGTATTATCAGTGTTCACTTTCTAATAGTGTGAAAAAATCGTGGGTTGATACAAAGATACTAAGTGTACCCTTGGTGGAGTTTGCATGTTCTTTCCATTCCAATGGATTCCAATGTGTGCTTCACTTATCCAAAGATATGCAAGTTAGGTGAAATAGTGTTATTGAACTTGGTCAAATATGTGCATTAGGTCAGTTGGTGTGTGCACCCTGCAGTGGATTGGCAACTTTGTCTAGGTATTGCGCCTCACGCCCTGTGTTTTGCGGGGGATAGGCTCTAGCTTCCTTGTGTCTCTTCTTAGGTTAAAATAGGTTAAGAAATTGGGTGGAACTGAGACAATGAAGACAATGAACCTTCACATCACAAATTATTTTATTCTTTTTCAGGTATATAGTCCCCTCTTGGAAATCATGGAAAAAATTTGCACCATTATTTATTCAGATATTCCCAAAATTCCCCAGTTCGGACAGCGCACACAGTGTTTATTTCTCAAATATATATAGAGTAACTCCAGTAAATTGCAATACAAAAACAATGTAACAAATTAACAAATTACTACTTATGAAAATACAAAAAACTGTATATACTGTATTGCATTTTCTTGTTCTTTGGCTGCTGCCATCAGGTTATTTTTAGTTGCTTCCTATTTCACCTTGTCAAATTAGTTCAGATGAAGACATTCTGTGACTGCCAGGCTTCTTTACCATAGTATCTGTAAAGAATCCTTAGCACCTGCAAAATCAGCTGCACCTTCAATGCAGAGAACCTTTGCAGCAAGTGTGTTACATGGCTCAAAGAGGCTTGGGGTATAAATGGGTATCATCTGCAGCCTATTGGTTTGTTTTAATAATGGGAATGTACTCAGTTCATTAGGTGGTGTCAAAGACATACACATAGGAATTAATGATTGTTATTCTTAGTTGTCTTAACCAATCATGACACATAAAACATCTTTGTGAAAGTAAAGTGAGCTACTGTCTTGGAACACAGTCTGCAAACCTTTTAAAGAACATATAAATATCAACTTAGAAATTTGTAATTATTAACAGTATATTTTTTTAAATACACTTCATTTTATCTATAAAATTAAGCAAAATAAATGCTTTAATGCAATTAATCATTATGATATAATCTCAGTAATCGGTCATATGAAAAAGTTTGGGAACCCCTCTTAATTCTCTGGATATTTGTTTATCATTGGCTGAGCTTTCAAAGTAGCAACTTCCTTTTAATATATGACATACCTTATGGAAACAGTAGTATTTCAGCAGTGACATTAAGTTTATTGGATTAACAGAAAAAATGCAGTATGCATCATAACAAAATTATACAGGTGCATAAATTTGGGCACCCGAACAGAGATATTACATCAATACTTAGTTGAGCCTCCTTTTCCAAATATAACAGCCTTTGGATGCCTCCTATAGCCTTTGATGAGTGTCTGGATTCTGGTTGGAGGTATTTTTGACCATTCTTCCATACAAAATCTCTCCAGTTCAGTTCAATTTGATGGCTGCCGAGCATGGACACCCTGTTTCAAATCATCCCATAGATTTTCGATGATATTCAAGTCAGGGGACTGGGATGGCCATTCCAGAACATTGTACTTCTCCCTCTGCATGAATGTCTTTGTAGATTTCGATCTGTGTTTTGGGTCATTGTCTTGTTGGAATATCCAACCCCTGCGTAACTTCAACTTAGTGACTGATGCTTGTACATTATCCTGAAGAATTTGTTGATATTGGGTTGAATTCCTCCGATCCTCGACTTTAACAAGGGCCACAGTCCCTGAATTAGCCACACAGCCCCACAGCATGATAGAACCTCCACCAAATTTGACAGTAGGTAGCAGGTGTTTTTCTTGGAATGCGGTGTTCTTCTTCCGCCATGCAAAGCGCTTTTTGTTATGACCAAATAACTCAATTTTTGTCTCATCAGTCCAAACCACTTTGTTCCAAAATAAATCTGGATTGTCTAAATGAGCATTTGCATACAACAGGAGACTCTTTGTGGCGTGAGTGCAGAAAGGGCTTCTTTCTTATCACCCTGACATACAGATGTTCTTTGTGCAAATTGTGCTGAATTGCAGAATGATGTACAGATACACCATCTGCAGCAAGATGTTCTTAGAGGTCCTTGGAGGTGATCTGTGGGTTGTCTGTAACCATTCTCACAATCCTACGCATATGCCACTCCTGTATTTTTCTTGGCCTGTCAGACCTGGGTTTAACAGCAACTGTGCCGGTGGCCTTCCATTTCCTGATTACATTCTTTACAGTTGAAACTGATAGTTTAAACTTCTGAGGTAGCTTTTTGTAGCCTTCCCCTAAGCCATGATACTGAACAATCTTTGTTTTCAGATCTTTTGGAGTTGCTTTGAGGATCCTATGCTGTCACTCTTCAGAGGAGAGTTAAAGTGAACACAACTTGCAATTGACCACCTTAAATACCTTTTCTCATGGTTGGACATACCTGTCTATGAAGTTCAGGGCTTAACGAGCTAATCCAACCAATTTGGTGTTGCAAGTAATCAGTATTGAGCAGTTATATGCATTCAAATCAGGAAAATTACAAGGGGACCCACATTTTTGCCTAGCCAGTTTTTCACATTTGATTTAATTTTATACAACTAAATACTGCTTCACTAAAAATTTTTTTTGGAAAACACCCCAGTACTCAGATGTTCATGGGAAATGTAAGACATACCACTGTTATCTATTTTGTTGAAAGTAGAGTAAATTATTATGCAGGCTGAGAGGGGTTCCCAAACGTTTTCATATGACTGTAAATCTTGGTATTCTAAATGTTCTTAGAGCTGTCATGCTTGGAATTTAATGTGTTCTGTGTGGTGATTGCTGCGCTGATAAGGACATAAGATTTTCCTGTCATGCGTTTGGGGAAAGGGGGCTTTTCAGAGAGAACAAAAAAGTTGCAGGCTCAAAATCCGCCCTAAGCCTAAATGAAGTCCATTGTAAAGACGAGAAGAGTTATGTGGTCATACTCTCTGTTCTATTAATGATTTCTGAAGTGACATATAGAATTGACATAAAACTCCATATAAAGCAGTTTGGAAATACTGTAAATAATGTGTTGCAGTAGTCAGTCTTATTTAAAGGGTAAAGTAATATTCACAAACCATTTCAATTTTCCAGTATAAAGCTGAAAAAAACATATTTTAGATAGTACTGTAATGTTTGTTTTAAAAGTCCAACTGGTGACAATTCTGTAAAAGTAATGTTTATATCTAATGAGTTAAAAAGTCACAAAATATTCTGGTGGTCTACATCCTTTTCCCCAGTAAATAACATTTCTCTTTTTTCTTTATTCAAAGACATGTAGCTGCCATCCATCCACTCTTTTAATTTACAGATATAATTAATTACATGCTATGTATAGGAGAAATGTTCTTTGTTCTGGAAGAGTGCCATCTGAATATCAGTGAAGGTGCATGTTATGTTTTCTAAAGAAATATAGAATACTAGCAGAATACCCGCGCTTTGCAGCGGAGAAGTAGTGTGTTAAAGAAGTTATGAAAAAGAAAAGCAAACATTTTAAAAATAACGTAAGATGATTGTTAATGTAATTGTTTTGTCATTGATACGAGTGTTGTTGTCATATCTATCTATTTATATATATATATTTATATATATCTGTATATATATATATATATACAGTATATATATAGCAAAATACCCATTGGCATTTGAGAAGTAAAAGAAAAGGAAACATTTTAATAATAGCGTAACATGATTGACAATGTAATTGTTTTGTCATTGTCATGAGTGTTGCTGGCATATATATATATATATATATATATATATATATATATACACACACACACAGACACATATATAAACATATATATACATATAAACATATATATAAATATATATATATATATATATACACATCTATACACATATATATATACAGTTATATATATATACATATACACACATACATATATACACATACTGTATATATACTCACACATATATACATACTGTATATACAACATATACATATCTACATATATACTGTATATACACATATATATACAAATCTACATATATATATCTACATATATATATATTAGGTGGGACTCGATTAAAAAATTAATCCAATTAATTAGAGGCTGTGTAAGAATTAATCTTGATTAATCGTATGTAATCGCACGTAAATTTGCCCCAAATCGCAAATGTTTTATTTTTTTTAATTTAAAACGGTTTTAGTGGGCTTACAGAATCAAATAATAGACATGGACATGAATATTGTAAACTGAAGCTGTTTTAATTTCTGAAAAAAGCTTTTAAACTGCATTTGAATTCAAAACAGAAACAAAAATATCATCCCTGGTTAAAATTGGGCAGACTTAAAAATAAAGTGGTAGTTTAAGTATTTTAAGTACATTTTCAGAATAGTATTGTCTTTAAATAATAATAACCAAAATTTCACCATAAAGTGCAGTTTTTCTTCTTAAAAATAAGTCAGAAACATAAAAGGTAATTTGACCAGCTTACTCTTTAAACTCTGAGTAACATTAGCCAAAATTATTTTGTACATTAGGCTAAAACAATGTGATCATTGAACATTTTGTAATTAGATGTATTTAGAATTACTAACGGTCACGGAAGTCCAATGATCCCCAGTAAGAGCCACAAAGTCCGCTTTCTGTAATGCATCTAATTTTTCTTGCTTTTCAGTGTGCACAAAACCATGCTTTTATCAAGGCTTTCGGGTAGTCGAAATGATCAGTCGTAGGGCGCTTTATTCCGACTGTAACATTTTTGTAGCTGTGATGTGTGCATCAGTGTAATGGATGTACCAGGAAATCATGCATTGACAAAAGTTCCGTTTGCTTGGAATTGAAAGTGTGATTAAATGCGTTATTTTTAACGCTGCTATGGAGTACATGCATCGAAGCTTCTCAGCTGTGCTTGTGCTAAGAAAGGGAAATTTTTTAAAATAACGTAACATGATTCTGCGTTAACCTAATATTTTTTCATACGTCCCAAACCAAGGAGATGTAAGGTAAA
>NW_024383405.1:0-22511 GCF_016835505.1 Polypterus senegalus
AACTGAATTTACCCCAAGGTCTGAATCATTGTGTAGAGTTGAGACTTGATTTCACCAAAAACGTTCAAACCGATTCTTTGTGTAAAAACTATGTCACAGTGTGTCCCAGGATTTACAAAGAAGTTAAATCTTGAAAATTCTCAATGTTTCAAGGTTTTCCAATGAAGTTAAGACTCCTGAGTTTCACTCAACTTCAGTTTTTGCCCAATGAAAATCTATGGGAATTTCAAAGAGTCAGTTTGAGATGTTGAAGTGCACTTTGAAAAACAGTTGGGAAACCATCCAAACTGTACTTATCCTAAGGGTACTGGGGATTTCATCATTTAGAACTGCTTTTACCAGAGTATTTTGACTTTCCACAGAGTTAGAGTTGAAGGTAACCTGAATTCACCATAACACGTTCAAGGCCTGAAATTCACTTTGTGTACAAGTGTGAGAGCTTGATGTGCACCAGGAAACTGTTCAAAACAGTTCATTTTTGTAAAAAAACTATGTCTCAGATGTGTTTCAAGTGTTTTCACAACAGTGAAGTTAAGACTCCTTGAGTTTCACTAAACTTCAGTTTTTGCCCAATGCAAGTCAATACGGCTTTCAAACAGTGAGTTTGAGATGTTGAAGTGCACTTTAAAAACAATTGGGAAACCATCCAAACAGTTCTTAACTTTGAGGGTACTGGGGGTTTCATCATTTAGAACTGCTTTTACCAGAGTATTTTGACTTTCCACAGAGTTAGAGTTGAAGGTAACCTGAATTCTCCATAACACGTTTCAAGACCTGAAATTCACTTTGTGTACAAGTGTGACGGCTTGATGTCCACCAGGAAACTGTTCAAAACAGTTCATTTTTGTAAAAAACTATGTCTCAGATGTGTTTCAAGTGTTTTCACAACAGTGAAGTTAAGACTCCTTGAGTTTCACTCAACTTCAGTTTTTGCCCAATGAAAATCTATGGGAATTTCAAAGAGTCAGTTTGAGATGTTGAAGTGCACTTTGAAAAACAGTTGGGAAAACCATCAAACTGTACTTATCCATAAGGGTACTGGGGATTTCATCATTTAGAACTGCTTTTACCAGAGTATTTTGACTTTCCACAGTGTTAGAGTTGAAGAAAACCTGAATTCACCATAAGCTTTCCAAGGGCTGAAAATCACTTTGTGTACACATGTTTGACGATTTGTTTTCCACCAGAAAACTGTTCACAACAGTTCATTTCTGTAAAAAACTATGTCACAGATGTGTTTCATGTGGTTTCACAACATAGAAGTTAAGACTCCTTGAGTTTCACTCAACTTCAGTTTTGCCCAATGAAAATCTATGGAATTTCAAACAGTGAGTTTGAGATGTTGAAGTGCACTTTGAAAAACAGTTGGGAAACCATCCAAACTGTACTTATCCATAAGGGTACTGGGGATTTCATCATTTAGAACTGCTTTTACCAGAGTATTTTGACTTTCCACAGAGTTAGAGTTGAAGGTAACCTGAATTCTCCATAACACGTTTCAAGACCTAAAATTCACTTTGTGTACAAGTGTGACGGCTTGATGTCCACCAGGAAACTGTTCAAAACAGTTCATTTTTGTAAAAAACTATGTCTCAGATGTGTTTCAATTGTTTTCACAACAGTGAAGTTAAGACTCCTTGAGTTTCACTCAACTTCAGTTTTGTCCAATGCAAGTCAATAGTGATTTCAAACAGTGAGTTTGAGATGTTGAAGTGCACTTTGAAAACAGTTGGGAAACCATCCAAACAGTTCTTAACCTTAACGGTACTGGGGTTTCATCATTTAGAACTGCTTTTACCAGAGTATTTTGACTTTCCACAGAGTTAGAGTTGAAGGTAACCTGAATTCACCATAACACGTTTCAAGGCCTGAAATTCACTTTGTGTACAAGTGTGACGGCTTGTTGTCCACCAGGAAACTGTTCAAAACAGTTCATTTTGTAAAAACTATGTCTCAGATGTGTTTCAAGTGTTTACACAACAGTGAAGTTAAGACTCCTTGAGTTTCACTCAACTTCAGTTTTGCCCAATGCAAGTCAATAGGGATTTCAAACAGTGATTTGATTTGATGTGACAGTGTAACTGATTTGACCACCAAACATTTCAAAGGTTCTTTTGTAAATTGAGCTGTTTACCAGAATTGTTTCCAAAAGTTAAGTTTAGTAACTAACTTCTTTCAACGTTCAAGATTTAAAATTAGTTTGTTAGTGTTTGCAATGCCAACAGATGGCAAACATTCAATTTTTAAAATGTCTAGGAGTTTATTAAATTTTGAAAAGTAATTAACTTCCGAGTTACTTAAGGTCCCGTTCCAATGAACGTTTAGTAATTACTTTGTGTTCCATGAGAGTTGAAGTACCTGAAACGTTGAAACCTTTCAAACTAAATTCATATGGTTAATGTTGTACTGCATTTAGAACTGCTTAGTAACTTTCATTTCCACAATACAAGTGAATGTGTAACAGATTCACATAACGTTAAGCCTTGAAACTTTGTATCAATCAACGCTTATTCCCATGAAACTGGTTCAAAAAGTAGTTTTGTAGAAACTTGCTTCACAGGTTAATGTTACAACGTGAATTAACCTAGGTTTCACTCATTTGAACTTAATAGTATTTATGACTTTGAATGTTAAGTTCATTTGAAAACATGAAACACAAGTTCTAAGCTTAACACTTGGGTTAGCTTTGCTCTTCCAGGTAATGATTCCAACAGATTTTTAAAAGGATATTCAGATTTTAAGTTTTCACTGAAAGGAATTCAACTTCTTACATTCGACAGTTTTTGCCAAGAACTTCAAACATTTACGTGTTTAAATGTGTGATTGTTTCAAAAGTTTCAAACAGTAAATCTCCTTGAGTTCTCATTCAGTTTACGCATTTCAAATTGATTTCAAATAGGTTGAGTTTGAATTACTAACACGTTTAAGGCTGATTACTAATGTGCGCTGATGTGAACTTTCAAAACAGTTGGGAAACCATCCAACAGTTCTTAACCTTAAGGGTACTGGAGTTTCATCATTTAGGAACTGCTTTAACTAGAGTATTTTGACTTCCACAGAGTTAGAGTTGAAGGTAACCTGAATTCACCATAACACGTTTCAAGGCCTGAAATTCAATTTGTGTACAAGTGTGACGGCTTAATGTCCACTAGAAAAACTGTTCAAAACAGTTCATTTTTGTAAAAACTATGTCCCCAGATATGTTCTGCGTTTTCTACAACAGTGAAGTTATGACTCATTGAGTTCCACTGAACTTCAGTTTTTGGCTCAATGCAAATCAATGGGAATTTCAAAAGTGAGTTTGAGATGTTGAAGTGCACTTTGAAAAACAGTTGGGAAACCATCCAAACTGTTTTTAACTATAAGGGTCCTGGGGATTTCATCATTTAGAACTGTTTAATGCCAGAGAATTTTGACCTTCCACAGAGTTAGAGGTGAAGTTAACCTGATTTCACCATAACACGTTTCCAAGGTCTTAAATTCACTTTGTGTACATGTGTGACAGCTTTTTGTCCACCAACTGTTCTAAACAGTTCATTTCTGTAAAAACTATGTCACAGATTTGCTGTGGTTTCACAACATAGAAGTTAAGACTCTGAGTTTCACTAACTTCAGTTTTTGCCCAATGAAAATCTATGGGAATTTCAACAGTGAGTTTGAGATGTTATGCACTTTGAAAAACAGTTGGGAAACCATCCAAACTGTACTTATCCATAAGGGTACTGGGATTTATCATTTAGGAACTGCTTTTACCAGTATTTTGACTTTCCACAGAGTTAGAGTTGAAGGTAACCTGAATTCACCATAACACGTTTCAAGACCTAAAATTCACTTTGTGTACAAGTGTGACGGCTTTGATGTCACCAGGAAACTGTATCGCCAGTTCATTTTTGTAAAAAACTATGTCTCAGATGTGTTTCAAGTGTTTTCACAACAGTGAAGTTAAGACCTTTGAGTTTCACCTAACTTCAGTTTTTGCCCAATGCAAGTCAACAGTGATTTCAAACAGTGAGTTTGAGATGTTGAAGTGCACTTTGAAAATAGTTGGGAAACCATCCAAAACAGTTCTTAACCTTAAGGGTAATTGGGGTTCATCATAGAAACTGCTTTAATTCAGAGGTATTTTGACTTTCCACAGAGTTAGAGTTGTAGGTAACCTGAATTCACCATAACACGTTTGAAGGCCTGAAATTCAATTTGTGTACAAGTGTGACGGCTTGTTGTCCACCAGGAAACTGTTCAAAACAGTTCATTTTTGTTAAAAAACTATGTCTCAGATGTGTTTCAAGTGTTTTCACAACAGTGAAGTTAAGACTCATTGAGTTCCAATGAACTTCAGTTTTGGCCCAATGCAAATCTCAATGGGAATTTCAAAAGTGAGTTTGAGATGTTGAAGGCAATTTTGAAAAACAGTTGGGAAACCAACCAAACTATTATGACTATAAGGGTCCTGGGTATTTCATCATTCTAGAACTGCTTTACCAGAGTATTTTGACTTTCCACAGAGTATAGAGGTGAAGTAACCTGATTTCAACATAAACACGTTTCAAGGTCTTAATTCAGTTTGCGTACACGTGTGACAGTTTTTGTCCACCAGGAAACTGTTCTAAACAGTTCATTTCTGTAAAAAACTATGTCACAGATGTGTTTCATGTGGTTTCACAACATAGAAGTTAAGACTTTGAGTTTCACTCAACTTCAGTTTTGCCAATGAAAATCTATGGGAATTTCAAACAGTGAGTTTGAGATGTTGAAGGTACTTTGAAAACAGTTGGGAAACCATCCAAACTGTACTTATCCATAAGGGTACTGGGGATTTCATCATTTAGAACTGCTTTACTAGAGTATTTTTGACTTTCCACAGAGTTAGAGTTGAAGGTAACCTGAATTCACCATAACACGTTTCTGGGCCTGAAATTCACTTTGTGTACAAGTGTGATGGTTTGATGTCCACCAGGAAAACTGTTCAAAATAGTTCATTTTTGTAAAAAAACAATGTCTCAGATGTGTTTCAAGTGTTTTCACAACAGTGAAGTTAAGACCTTGAGTTTCACTCCAACTTCAGTTTTTGCCCAATGCAAGTCAATAGGGATTTCCAAACACAGTGAGTTTGAGATGTTGAAGTGCACTTTGAAACAGTTGGGAAAACCATCCAAAGAGTTCTTAACTCCAAGGGTACTGGGGTGTCAATATTTAGTACTGTTTTTACCTGAGTATTTTGATCTCTTCCACAGAGCGGAGCTTGAAGGTAACCTGAATTCACCATAACATCGCCAAGGTCTGAAAATTCACATTGTGTACAAGTGTGACGGCTTAATGTCCAATTAAAAAACTGTTCAAAAATAGTTCATTTTTGTAAAAAACTATGTCTCAGATGTGTTTCAATTGTTTCACAACAGTGAGCAGACTCCTTGAGTTTCACTAACTTCAGTTTTGCCCAATGCAAGTCAATAGTGATTTCCAACAGTGAGTTTGAGATGTTGAAGTGCACTTTGAAAACAGTTGGGAAACCATCCAAACAGTTCTTAACCTTAACGGCAATTGGGTCGGTCATTTAGGAACTGCTTTTACCAGAGTATTTTGACTTTCCACAGAGTTAGAGCTGAAGGTAACCTGAATTCACCATAACACGCTTCAAGGCCTGAAATTCACTTTGTGTACAAGTGTGACGGCTTGTTGTCCACCAGGAAACTGTTCAAACAGTTCACTTTTGTAAAAAACTATGTCTCAGATGTGTTTCAAGTGTTTACAACAGTGAAGCAGACTCCTTGAGTTTCTTACCTAACTTCAGTTTTGCCCAATGCAAGTCAATAGGATTTCAAACAGTGATTTTGAGATTTTGAAGTGCACTTTTGAAAACAGTTGGGAAACCATCCAAACAGTTTCAACCTTAAGGGTAATTGGGAGTTTCTACTATTTAGAACTGCTTAACCAGAGTATTTTGACTTCCTTCCACAGAGTTAGAGTTGAAGGTAAACCTGAATTCACCATAACACGCTTCAAGGCCTGAAATTCAATTTGTGTACGCGTGACGGCTTGTTGTCTACTAGAAAACTGTTCAAACAGTTCATTTTGTAAAAACTATGTCTCAGATATGTTTCAAGTAAGTTTTCTACAACAGTGTAAGTTAAGACTCATTGAGTTCCACTCACCCCAGTTTTGGCCTTCCAATGCAAATCAATGGGAATTTCAAAAAGTGAGTTTGATGTTGAAGTGCACTTTGAAAACAGTTGGGAAACCATCCAAACTATTCTTAACTATAAGGGTCCTGGGATTTCACCATTTAGAACTGCTTTACCAGAGAATTTTGACCTTCCACAGAGTTAGAGGTGAAGTTAACCTGATTTCACCATAACACGCTTCAAGGTCTTAAATTCACTTTGTGTACATGTGTGACAGCTTTGTCCACCAGAAACTGTTCTAAACAGTTCATTTCTGTAAAAACTATCACAGATGTGTTTCCATGTGGTTTCACAACATAGAAGTTATGACCTTTTGAGTTTCACTCAACTTCAGTTTTTGCCCAATGAAAATCTATTGGAATTCCCCAAAGAGTGAGTTTGAGATGTTGGAAGGCACTTTGAAAAACTGCTGGCAAAACCATCCAAACTGTACTTTATCCATAAGGGTACTGGGGATTTCATCATTTAGAACTGCTTTTACCAGAGTATCTTTGACTTTCCACAGTGTTAGAGTTGAAGGAAACCTGACCACCATAACGCTTTCTCCAAGGGCTGAAAATCACTTGTGTACACATGTTTGACGATTTGTTTTCCAATTGTGAAAACTGTTCACAAATAGTTCATTTCTGTAAAAAACTATGTCACAGATGTGTTTCAAGTTGTTTCACAACATAGAAGTTAAGACTCCTTTTGAGTTTCACTCAACTTCAGTTTTGCCCAATGCAAGTCAATAGGAGTTCAAACAGTGAGTTTGAGATGTTGAAGTGCACTTTGAAAACAGTTAAACCATCCAAACAGTTCTTAACCTTAAGGGTACTGGGGTTTCATCATTTAGAACTGCTTTAACCAGAGTATTTTGACTTTCCACAGAGTTAGAGTTGTAGGTAACCTGAATTCACCATAACACGTCAGTTGGCCTGAAATTCAATTTGTGTACAAGTGTGGACGGCTTGTTGTCCACCAGAAAACTGTTCAAAACAGTTCATTTTGTTAAAAACTATGTCTCTGTGATGTGTTTCTGCGTTTCACAACAGTGAAGTTAAGACTCATTGAGTTCCAAATGAACTTCAGTTTTGGCCCAATGCAAACTTCAATGGGAATTTCAAAAGTGAGTTTGAGATGTTGAAGTGTGCAACATTGAAACAGTTGGGAAACCATCCAAACTATTTTAACTATAAGGGTCCTGGGATTTCCCATCATTTAGAACTGCTTACTCAGAGTATTTTGACTTTCCCCACAGAGTTAGAGGTGAAGTTAACCTGATTTCACCATAACACGTTTCAAGGTCTTAAATTCAGTTTGTACACGCAGACAGCTTTTTGTCCACCAGGAAACTGTTCTAAATTGTGTCTACTTCTGTAAAAACTAGTCACAGATGTGTTTCATGTGGTTTCACAAACATAGAAGTTATGACTCCTTTTTGAGTTTCACTCAACTTCAGTTTTGCCCAATGAAAATCTATGGGAATTTCTGAGTTTGAGATGTTGAAGTGCACTTTTGAAAACAGTTGGGAAACCATCCAAATTGTACTTATCCATATGGGTAATTGGGGATTCTACCTGCCTAGAACTGCTTTTACCAGAGTATTTGACTTCCACAGAGTTAGAGAGTTGAAGGTAACCTGAATCTACCCATAACAATGTCTCCCAAGGCCTGAAATTCACTTTTGTGTACAAGTGTGATGGCTTGATGTCCACCAGGAAACTGTTCAAAACAGTTCATTTTTGTAAAAACAAATGTCTGCATGTGTTTCAAGTGTTTTCAGCCAACAGTGAAGTTAAGACTTTGAGTTTCCCCACTCAACTTCAGTTTTGCCCCAATGCACAATAGGGATTTCCAAACAGTGGAGTTTGAGATGCTGAAGTGCACTTTTGAAAACAGTTGGGAAACCATCCAAGTTATTCTTAACCTTATGGGTACTGGGGTGTCAATACTTGTGAACTGCTTTTTACCTGAGTATTTTGACTTTCCACAGAGTTAGAGCTGAAGGTAACCTGAATTCACAAAACGTTCAAGGCCTGAATTCACTTTGTGTACAATTGACGTTGTTGTCATCAGAAATGTTCAAAATGAGTTCATGTTTGAAAAACATTTAAAGTGTGAACTCAACAGTTCTTAACTTAACGCTATGGGTTTCACTATTTTGCAATGCTTTACCAGGATTTTACTTTCCCAGAGTTTTGAAGTATGAAACTTGAAACCATCAACACGTTTAAGGTCCTGGAATTTCACATTTACGAATGTTAAGTTGTTGTCCACCGAGTTGTAAAACAGTTCATTTTTAAAAACTATGCTCAAGTGTTTCAAGATTTAAATGAAGTTAAGACCTTGTTTCAAACTCAACTTCAGTTTTTGCCCAATGCAAATTCAAAGATTTCAAACAGTATTTTGAATTTTAAGTGCACTTTGAAAAACAGTTGAAACCATCCAAACAGTTCTTAACCGTTTGGGTACTGGAGTTTCAATCATTTGAATCTTTAACAGAGTATTTTGCTTCCACAGAGTTAGAGATACAGTAAACCATCACCATAACACTTAAGGCCTGAAATTAATATTTGTGACAGTGTGACGGTTGTTTTCGACCGAATTTCAAAAAGTATTTTTATTCAAATAACATGCTCAAGGTGTTCAAATGTTTTCACAACAGTGAAGCAGACTCTTGAGTTCCACTGAACTTCAGTTTAGCCAATGCAATCAAAATTTCAAAAGTGTTTGAGTTTAGAAGATAGATTGAAAACAGTTTGAAACCATCCAAACTCAGTTCTTAACCATAAGGTCACTGGGATTTAACATCATTTAGAATGATTTACCAGAGTATTTTGACTTCCAACAGAGTTAAGTAAGGTAACTGGATTTACCATAACACTTTAAGCTTTAAATTCATTTGATTCAAATAGTGAAGTAACTTTTGCCAAAAGGTAAACTGTCTAAACAGTTTTTCTGTAAAACTATGTCACAGATTGTTTCAAAGGTTTCACAAATTGAAGTAAGCATCTCTGAGTTTCACTCAACTTCAGTTTTGCCCATGAAGTCTAATGGATTTCAAACAGTGAGTTTGCGATGTTGAAGTGCAACTTTAAAACAGTTGGGAAATATCCAAACGTACTTAAAAATAGGGTAACGGATCCATCATTTAGAACTGCTTTACAGGTTTTGACTTTCCACAGAGTTAGAGTTTGCTTCCACCGAATTAACTCAGCTAACCAGTTCAAGCCTGAAATTCCTATGCTGAAATCAATGTGACGTGTTATGTGCACCAGGAAACTGTTAAAACAGTTCAATTTTAAAAACTATGTCTAGTGTTTTCAATGTTCTCAACAGTGAAGTTAAGACCTTGAGTTTCACCAATTCAGTTTTGGTCCACTGAAACTATCGGTTTCCAAAAGTAGTTTAGATGTTGAAGTGCACTTTGAAAACAGATTGGAAACCATCCAAACAGTTGGGAAACCATCCATAGGGACTGGGTATTATCATTTAGAACTGCTTTACAGAGTTTTGACTTCCACAGAGATTGAGTGAAGGTAACCTGAATTCACCATAACACGTTTCAAGGCCTGAAATTCACTTTGTGTACAAGTGTGACGGCTTGTTGTCCACTAGAAAACTGTTCAAAACAGTTCATTTTTGTAAAAAACTATGTCTCAGATGTGTTTCAAGTGTTTTCACAACAGTGAAGTTAAGACTCATTGAGTTCACTGAACTTCAGTTTTGGCCCAATGCAAATCATGGGAATTTCAAAAGTCAGTTTGAGATGTTGAAGTGCACTTTGAAAACAGTTGGGAAACCATCCAAACTATTCTTAACTATAAGGGTCCTGGGATTTCCATTTAGAACTGTTTTAACCAGAGAATTTTGACCTTCACAGAGTTAAGGGTGAAGTTAACCTGATTTCACCATAACACGCTTTAGGTCTTAAATTCACTTGTTACATGTGGACAGCTTTGTCCACCAGGAAATGTTTATTACATTCATTTCTGTAAAAACTATGTCACAGATGTGTTTCATGTGGTTTCACAACATAGAAGTTAGATTTACTGAGTTTCAATAAGTCATTTTGCCAATGAACATTTGGGGAAATTCAAAGAGTGAGTTTGAGATGTTGAAGTGCACTTTGAAAACTGTTGGGAAACCATCCAAACTGTACTTATCCATAAGGTATGGGATTTATCATTTAGAACTGCTTTTACCAGAGTATTTTGACTTCCACATGTTAGAGTTGAAGGAAACCTGAATTCACCATAACGCTTCAAGGGCTGAAAATCACTTTTGTAAACATGTTTGAGATTTTTTTCCACCAGAAAACTGTTACACAGTTCATTTCGTAAAAACTATGTCACAGAGTGTTTCAAGTTGTTTCACAAACATAGAAGTTAAGACCTTGAGTTTCACTCAACTTCAGTTGCCAATGCAAGTCAATAGGATTTCAAACAGTGAGTTTGAGATGTTGAAGTGCACTTTGAAAACAGTTGGGAAACCATCCAAACAGTTCTTAACCTTAAGGTACTGGGGTTTCACTCATTTAGAACTGTTTAACCAGAGTATTTTGACTTCCACAGAGTTGAGTTGAAGGTAACCTGAATTACCTATAACAGGTTCAAGGCCTGAATTCACTTTGTGTACAAGTGACGGCTTGATGTCCACCTGAAACTGTTCAAAACAGTTCATTTTTGTAAAACTAGTCTCAGATGTGTTTCAATTGTTTTCAAACAGTGAAGAAGACTCCTTGAGTTTCCTCAACTTCAGTTTTGCCCAATGCAAGTCAATAGTGATTTCAAACAGTGAGTTTGAGATGTTGAAGTGCACTTGAAAACAGTTGGGAAACCATCCAAACAGTTCTTAACCTAAGGGTACTGGGGTTTCATCATTTAGAACTGCTTTAACCAGAGTATTTTGACTTTCCACAGAGTTAGAGTTTTTGAAACCCGAATTCACCATAACACGTTTAAGGCCTTTTTAAAATTTAATTTTGTGTACAAGGGGACGGGTTGTTGTCCAACAGGAAACTGTTCAAAAAAGTTTATTTTTTTTAAAAAAAATATGTCTCAGATGTGGTTTTAAGTGTTTTCACAACAGTGAAGTTAAGATCCTTGAGTTTCCCCTAAAATTCAGTTTTGGGGCCCCAAAGCAAATCAATGGGAAATTTCCCCAAAAATGATTTTTAGATTTTGAAGGAAAAAAATTTAAAAAAAGTTGGGAAAAACCCCTCCAAACATTTTTAACTTAAGGGCCCCGGGGTTTCATCATTTAGAACTGCTTTAAAGAGTATTTTTTACTTTCCACAGAGTTAGAGGTTTAAGGAACCCCCCTTTTAATAAACACGTTTTTGGTTTTAAAATTTAATTTGGTAAATGTGGGCGCTTTTTTTCCACCCGGAAACCTTTCAAAAAAGTTCATTTTTGTAAAAACTATGTCCAGATGTGTTTCAAGTGGTTTTTTACAACAGGGAAATTTAAAACTCCTTGAGTTTTCCCCTAAATTCCCGTTTTGGGGCCCCAAAGAAAATTAAGGGAATTTCCCAAAAGTGAGTTTGAGATGTTGAAGGCACTTTTTAAAAAAAGTTTGGGAAAACCCTCCAAACTTTCTTAATTAAAAAAGGGCCTGGGGTTTAACAAATTTTGAACTGTTTTTTTCCAGAGTATTTTTACCTTTTCCCCAGAGTTAGAGTTGAAGGTAACCTGAATTCCCTTTAAAACGTTTCAAGGCCTAAAAATTTACCCCGGGTACAAGTGTGAGGCTTGATGTCCACCAGGGAAAATGTTTAAAAAAAGTTCATTTTTGTAAAAAAAAAATGTCTCAGATGTGTTTCAAGGGTTTCACAACAGTGAAGTTAAGACCCTTGAGGTTTTCACTCAACTTCAGTTTTTTCCCAATGCAAGTCAATAGGGATTTCCCCAAAAATTTAGTTTGAGGGTGTTTAAGTGCACTTTGAAAACAAAATTGGGGGAAAACCCTCCAAAAAGTTCTTAACCCAAGGGACTGGGGGGGTTTTATCATTTTAGAACTGCTTTTTCCGAGATTTTGACTTTCCACAGAGTTAGAGTTTAAGGAACCTTTAATTTACCAAAAACACGTTTTAAAAGGGCCCGAAATTACATTGTGTACAAGGGGACGGCTTTTTAAAGTCCACCCCAAACCGTTAAAAAAAGTTTATTTTTTTAAAAAAAATATGTCTCAGATTTTGTTTCAATTGTTTTTTACAAAAGTGAAAAGGGGTTTCCTTTTAGTTTCACTCAACTTCAGTTTTTTCCCAAGAAGTCAATAGTGATTTCCAAAAAAGTGAGTTTGAGATGTTTAAGTGCACTTTGAAAAAAGTTTTTGGGAAAACCAAACAGTTCTAACCTTAAGGGGACTGGGGGGTTTTTTTATTTAGAACTGCTTTTAAAAGGGGTATTTTGACTTTCCACAGAGTTAGAGTTTTAAATTTAAACCCGAATTTTACCATAACACGTTTCAAGGCCCAAATTCATTTTTGTACAAGTGTGACGGGTTTTTGTCCAAAGGGAAAAGTTCAAAAAAGTTCATTTTTTTAAAAACTATGTCCAGATTTTTTTCAAGTGGGTTTCACAACATGAAGTTAAGACCCCTTTAGGTTTTACCCAACTTCAGTTTTTTTTCCCCAAAGAAAAAAAATGGAAATTTTAAACAGTGATTTTTAGATTTTGAAGGCACTTTTAAAACAGTTGGGAAAAACCCTCCAAAAAGTTCTTTTCCTTTAAAGGGGACTGGGGTTTCCCTCATTTAGAACTGCTTTTAACCAATATTTTTGACTTTCCACAGAGTTAGAGTTGAAGGTAACCTGAATTCACCATAAAAGTTTTAAGGCCTGAAATTCAATTTTGTACAAGTGTGACGGCTTGTTTTCCACCAGGGAAAATGTTAAAAAAACTTCATTTTTTAAAAAAAATGTCTCAGATGTGTTTCAAGTGTTTTTACAACAGTGAAGAAAACCCTTGAGTTTCCCCCAAAATTCAGTTTTGGCCCAATGCAAATCAATGGTTTCAAAAAAATGAGTTGGGGATGTTGGGAAAAAATTTTAAAAAAAAATTTGGGGAAAACCCTCCAAACATTCTTAACTTTAAAGGGGCCCGGGGTTTCAACATTTAGGGAAATGCTTTACCAGAGTATTTTGACTTTCCCCAGAGTTAGAGGTTTAAGTTTAAACCCGAATTTTTCCCCTAACACGTTTTAAGGCTTAAATTCACTTTGTGTACAAGTGTGACGGGCTTTTTGTCCACCAGGGAAAATGTTCAAACAGTTCATTTTGTAAAAAAAATATGTCCAGATGTGTTTCCCGGTTTTTTAAAAACATAGAAGAAAAACTCCTTGAGTTTCACTCAACTTGTTTTTTCCCAATGAAAATTATTGGGGAACCCCAAAAGGAGTTTGAGATGTTGAAGTGCACTTTTTAAAACAGTTGGGAAACCATCCAAACTGTACTTATCCATAAGGGGACTTGGGGGTTTATCATTTAGAACTGCTTTTTCCAGAGTATTTTGATTTCCACAGAGTTAGAGTTGAAGGTAACCTTTAACCCCCATAACACGTTTTAAGGCCTGAAAATTTACCCTTTTTGTACAAGTGTGACGGCTTGATGTCCCCCAGGAAACTGTTCAAAAAAAGTTCATTTTTGGGGGAAAAAACCATGTCTCAGATGTGTTTCCCAAATGTTTTTAAACAGTGAAGTTGAAATCCTTGAGTTTCACCAAAATTCAGTTTTTTCCCAATGGGAAGTCAAGGCTTTCAAACAGTGAGTTTGGATGTTGAAGGGACTTTAAAACAATTGGGGAAAACCCTCCAAACAGTTCTTTAAATTTGAGGGTACTGGGGGTTTTAAAATTTAGGGAAATGCTTTTACCAGAGTATTTTGACTTTCCACAGAGTTAGAGTTTAAGGTAACCTTTAATTCCCATAACACGTTTTAAGGCCCCGAAATTCAATTTGTGTACAAGTGTGACGGCTTTTTTTTCCACCAGGAAACTGTTGTTAAAAATTCATTTTTGTAAAAAAAATATGTCTCAGGGTGTGTTTCAAGTGTTTTTACAACAGTGAAGTTAAGACTCCTTGAGTTTCCCCCTAACTTCCCGTTTTTGGGCCCCCCCAAATCAAAGGGGAAATTTCCCCAAAAAATAGTTTGAGATGTTGAAGGCCCCTTTGAAAAAAAAGTTTGGGGAAAACCCTCCAAACTTTTTCTTTTCCATAAGGGTCCCGGGGGTTTCATCATTTAGAACTGCTTTTTCCAGAGTATTTTGACTTTCCAAGGGTTTGAGTTGGAAGGGAAAACCTGAATTTTACCCTAAACGCTTCCGGTTTTTAATTTACTTTTGGTACACGGTTTTACGCTTTTTTTCCACCAGGAAAAAAAGTTCAAAAAGTTCATTTCGTAAAAAAACTTTTGTCACAGATGTGTTTCATGTGGTTTCACAACATAAAATTAAGACCCCTTTTAGTTTCCCCCAACTTCAGTTTTTGGGCCCTTGAAAATCTATGGGGAAATTTTAAAAAGGAGTTTGAGATGTTGAAGTGCACTTTTAAAAAAAGTTGGGCCATCCAAAAATGTAATTTTTCCATAAGGGTAATTGGGGGTTTCATCATTTAGAACCTTTTTTTACCAGAGTTTTTTTGACTTTCCAAGAGTTAAAGGGGTTAAAGGAACCCGAATTCTCCCCTAACACGTTTTAAGGCCCAAAAATTTACCCTTTTTGTACAAGGGGACGGGGGGGATGTCCAAACCCGGGAAAATGCTCAAAAAAATTCATTTTTTTTAAAAAATATTCTCAGATGTTTCAATTTTTTTCACAACAGTGAAGGGTTTAAAACTCCCTTTTTAGTTTCACTCAACTTCCCGTTTTTGCCCAATGCAAGCTTGGGGTTTTAAACAGTGAGTTTGAGATGTTGAAGGCACTTTAAAAAAATTGGGAAACCATCCAAACAGCCCCTTTAAATTTAAGGGGATGGGGGGTTTTATCATTTAGAACTGCTTTTTCCAGAGTATTTTGACTTTCCACAGAGTTAGGGGTTGAAGGTAACCTGAATTCCCATAACACGTTTTAAGGCCTGAAATTCACTTTTTGTACAAGTGTGACGGCTTAAAGTCCACCAGGAAAATGTTCAAAACAGTTCATTTTGTAAAAAACTATGTCTCAGATGTGTTTCAATTGTTTTCACAACAGTGAAGTTAAGACTCCTTGAGTTTCACTCAACTTCAGTTTTGCCCAATGCAAGTCAATAGTGATTTCAAACAGTGAGTTTGAGATGTTGAAGTGCACTTTGAAAACAGTTGGGAAACCATCCAAACAGTTCTTAACCTTAAGGTACTGGGGTTTCATCATTTAGAACTGCTTTTACAAGTATTTTGACTTTCCACAGAGTTAGAGTTGAAGGTAACCTGAATTCACCATAACACGTTTCAAGGCCTGAAATTCACTTTGTGTACAAGTGTGACGCTTGTTGTCCACCAGGAAACTGTTCAAAACAGTTCATTTTGTAAAAACTATGTCTCAGATGTGTTTCAATGTTTTCACAACAGTGAAGTTAAGACTCTTGAGTTTCCTCAACTTCAGTTTTGCCCAATGCAAGTCAATAGGATTTCAAACAGTGAGTTTGAGATTTTGAAGTGCACTTTGAAAACAGTTGGGAAACCATCCCAAAAAGTTCTTAACCTTAAGGGTACTGGGTTTCATCATTTAGAACTGCTTTACCAGAGTATTTTGACTTTCCACAGAGTTAGAGTTGAAGGTAACCTGAATTCACCATAACACGTTTCAAGGCCTGAAATTCAATTTGTGTACAAGTGTGACGCTTGTTGTCACCAGGAAACTGTTCAAAACAGTTCATTTTGTAAAACTATGTCTCAGATGTGTTTCAGTGTTTTCACAACAGTGAAGTTAAGACTCATTGAGTTTCACTAACTTCAGTTTTGCCCAATGCAAATCAATAGAATTTCAAAAGTGAGTTTGAGATTTGAGTCACTTTGAAAACAGTTGGAAACCATCAAACAGTTCTTAACTAAGGGTCTGGGGTTTCATCATTTAGAACTGTTTACCAGAGATTTTGACTTCCACAGGTTAGAGTGAAGTAACCTGAATTCACCATACGTTTCAGGCAAATTCATTTGTGCAGTGTGACCTTTTCACCAGAACTTTCAAACAGTTCATTTGTAAACTATGTCCAGATGTGTTTCATGTTTTCACAACATGAAGTTAAGACTCTTGAGTTCACAACTAGTTTGCAATGAAATCATGGAATTTCAAAGTGAGTTTGAATGTTGAAGTCACTTTGAAACGTTGGGAACCATCAAACTCTTACCATAATCGATTTCATCATTTAGAACTTTTACCAGATTTTGACTTCCACAGGTTAGAGTGAGTAACCTATTCCCATACACGTTTAAGGCTAAATTCATTGTGTACATTGCTTTTGTCCCAGAAACTTTCAAACAGTTCATTTGTAAACTATTCCAGATGTGTTTCAGTGTTTCAACAGTGAAGTTAAGACTTTTAAATTGAGTTCCAATCAAACTTTGGCCCAACAAACTTCCGTAAGTGAGGTAGAAATTTCAAAGTGCAAGATGTTCACTAAAAGTTAATTTTAATTTTTTTTAAAAAAAAAAAAACCCCCCCCTTTTTTAAAGGGGACGGGGTTTTTTTAAAAAAAAAATTTTTTTAAAACCCGGTTAGATTTTTTAAAATTTTTTAAAAAAAATTAAACCCGGGGTTCCCCTTTTTAAAATTTTGGGAAAAAACCCCCGGGAAAAATTTTAAAAAAAGTTTTTTTTAAAAACCTTTTAAAAATTTTAAAATTTTTAAAATTTTTAAGGGTCCTTGGGGTTTTAATTTAAATTTTTTAATAAAAATTTTTTTTAAAAAAAGGGGGAAAAATTTTTCCTTTTAAAAAAGGGGAAAAAAATTTTTTTTTAAAATTTTAAAAATTTTAAAATTTTTTTTTTTTTTTCCCCAGAAAAATTTTTTTAAAAAAAAACCCCCCCCCAAAAAAAAAATTTTTAAAAAAAGGGTTTTTTAAAAAAAAATTTAAAAACCCAAAAGTTAAAAAATTTTAAATGTTTTTTTTTCCTTTTAAAAAAAAATTTTTTTTCCCAAATTTTTTTTTTCCCAAAAATTTAATTTTTTAAAATAAATTTTTTTTGGGAAAAATTTTTTTTGGGGGGGGGGGTTTTTTTTTAAAAAAAAGGGGTTTTTTTTTAAAATTTTAAAAATTTTTTTTTCCCCCCTTTTTTGGGTTAAGGAAAAAAAGTTTGGGGAAAAAAAAAATTTTTAAAAAGGGGGGGGGTTTTCCCCCAAAAAAAAATTTTTTAAAAATTTTTAAAATTTTTTTGGGGTTTTTTTAAAAAGTTTGAGTTTTTTTTTGGGAAGGAAATTAAGGGTTTAAAAAATTTTAAGGTTTTTTTTTTGGGGGGGGTTTTTTTAAAAAAAAAGGGGGTTTTTTTTTAAAAATTTTTTTTTTTTTTCCAAAAAGGAAAAAAATTTTTTTAAAAAACCCCCCCCCCAAAAAATTTTTCAAAAATTTTTTTTTTAAAAAAAAAACCAAATTTTTTTTGGGTTTAAATTTTTTAAAAATTTTTTTTTCCCCCTTTTTTTTTGGGGGGGGTTTTTTTAAAAAAAAAAAAGGGGGGAAAAAAAAAAAAAATTTTTCCCCTTTTTAAAAAAAAATTTTTTTTTTGAAAAAAAAAATTTTTTTTTTTTTAAAAGGGGGGTTTTTTTTTTCCCCCTTTTTTTTTTAAAAAAGGGTTTTAAAAAGGGGGAAAAAAAAAAAAAAAAACCCCCCGGTTTTTTTTTTAAAAAGGGGGAAATTTTTTTTTTAAAAATTTTCCCCAAAAAGGGGAAAAAAAATTTAAAAAATTTTTTAAAAAATTTTTTTTTGGGGTTTTTTTTAAAAGGGGGAATTTTAAAAATTTTTTTTTTTAAAAAAAATTTTTTTTTTAAAAAAAAGGGAAAATTTTTAAAAACCCCTTTTTTTTTAAAAAAGGGGGGGGGTTTTTTTAAAAAAAAATTTAAAATTTTTTTAAAAACCAAATTTTTTTTAAAAAGGGGTTTTAAAAATTTAAATTCTTTTTAAAAATTTTTTTTTAAAAAAAAAAAAAATTTTTTTTTTCCCCCTTTTGGTTTGAAATTTTTTTAAAAAAAAAAAAATTTTTTTCCCAAAAAGGGGAAAAACCCCTTTTTTAAAAATTTTTTTTTGGGGGAAAAAAAAAACCCTTTAAACCCCCCAAAAAAAAAAATTTTTTTTTTTTAAAAAAAAAAAAACATTTTTCCGTTTTCCCAAAGATTTTTAAATTTTTAAAAGGAAAAAAAATTTTTCCCCAATTTTTTTCCCAAAAAATTTTGGGGGCCAAAAAAATTTTTTGGCCTTTTAAAATTTTTAAAAACCCCAAAAACCAAAAAAAGGGGGGGGTTTTTAAAAATTTTTTTTTTTTTTTAAAATAAATTTAAAAAAAAAAACCCAAACCCCCTTGGGGAAAAACAATTTTAAAAAAAAATTAAAAAAAATTTTTAAAAAAATTTTTTAAAAAACCAAATTTTAAAATTTTTTTGGGGTTTTTTTAAAAAAAAATTTTTTTTTTTCCTTTTTTGGGGGGGAAAGGAATTTTTAAAAAATTTTTTGGGAATTTTTTTTGGGGGCCCCCAATTTTAAACCCTTTTTTAAAAGGGGTTTTTTTTAAAAAAAAATTTTTTTTAAAATTTTTTCCCCCCGGGGTTAAAAATTTTTTTTTAATTTAAAAAGGGTTTTAAGGGGGGTTTAATTTGGTTTAAAAAAAGAGGGGTTTTTTTTTGGGGGGGGGAAAAAAAAAATTTGGGGGGGGGTTTTTTTTTTTAAAGGGCCCCTTTTTTTTTCCCTTTTTTGGGGGAAAAAATTTTTAAAAAAAAAAAAGGGGGAAAAAAAAAGGGGGGGGCCTTTTTTCCCCAAAATTTAAAAAAAAATTTTTTTTTAAAAAATTTTTTTTTTTTTTTCCCCAAAGGGGGGGAAAAAAACCCCCCCCCATTTTTAAAAAAAAAATTTTTTAAAAAAGGGTTTTTTAAAACTTTAAAAAAAAAAAAACCAAAGGGGGGGGTTTAATTTTTAAAAAAACCTTTTTAAAAATTTTGGGCCCCCAAAAAGGGGTTTTCCCCCCCCCAAAAATTTTTAAAAAATTTGGGTTTTTTTTTTGGGGGGAAAAAAAAAAAAATTTTTTTTCAAAAAATTTTTTTTTTAAAAATATAAAGGGGCCCCTTTTTTCCCCCCCTTTTTCCCAAAAATTTTGGGTTTTAAAAATTTTTTTTTTTGGAAATTTTAAAAAGGGGAAAAAAAAAAAATTTTTTAAAAAACCCGGGGTTTTTATTTTAAAAATTTTTTTAAAAGGGCCTTTTTTTTTTGAAAAAAAGTTTTTTTTTGTTAAAGGGGGAAAAAAGGGGGGGTTTTTTTTTTTTTAAAAAATTTTTTTTTGGGGAAAAAAAAAAATTTTTTTTTTAAAAAAAATTTTTTTTAAAAAAAAAAACAAATTTTTTTTGTTGGGGTGTTTTTTAAAAAGGGAAAAAAAATTTTTTTTTTTTTTGGGGGTTTTTTTTTTTGGGGTTTTTTTTTTTCCCCAAAAATTTTTTTTTCAAAAAAAATTTTTTTTAAAATGGGGGTTTTTGGGGGGGTTTTTTTTGGGAAAAATTTCCCTTTTTTTTCCCTTTTTTAAAATTTTAAATTTAAAATTTTAATTTAATAACCCTTTTTTTTTTCCCCCCCCCGGGGGAAAAACCCAAAAAAAAAACCGGGAAAAAAAAATTTTTTAAAAAAAAAAAAAGGGTTTAAATTTTTTTTTTTTAAAATTTTTAAATTTTTTAAAAAAAAAGTAACCTTTTAAAAAATTTAAGGGAAAATTTTTTTCCAAGGGAAATTAAAACCCAAAATTTTTTGGGGGGGGGTTTTTTTTTAAAAATTTTAAAAATTTTTTTTTTTTTAAAAAATTAAAACCCCTTTTTTCCCTTTAAACCGTTTTCCCCAAAAAATTTTTTTTTTTTTTAAAAAAAAAAAAAAACCCCCAAAATTTTTTTTTTTTAAAAGTTTTTTTTGGGGGAAAAAAAAAAATTTGGGGGGAAAAAAAAAAATTTTTTTTTTTAAAAAAAAAAATTTTTCCCCCCCTTTTTTTTTTTTTAAAATTTTTTTTTAAAAAATTTTTTTTGGGGGTTTTTTTAAAAATTTTTTCCCCCCAAAATTTCCCCCTTTTTTTTTTAAAAAATTTTTTTTTTTAAAAAAATGTTAAAATTTTTTTAAAAAAAAAAAAAAATTTTTTTTTTTTGGGGTTTTAAAAAAATTTCCCCAAAATTTTTTCCCAAAAAAATTTTAAAAAAAAATTTAAATTTTTTTAACAGAGTGTTTAAGTGTTTTCACAAAGTGAAGTTAAGGGCCCTTTTAGTTTCACTCAACTTCAGTTTTGCCCAATGAAAATCTATGGGAATTTCAAGCAGTGAGTTTGAGATGTTGAAGTACTTTGAAAAACAGTTGGAAACCATCAAACTGTACTTATCCATAAGGGTACTGGGGATTTCATCATTTAGAACTGCTTTTACCAGAGTATTTTGACTTTCCACAGAGTTAGAGTTGAAGGTAACCTGAATTCACCATAACACGTTTCAAGGCCTGAAATTCACTTTGTGTACAAGTGTGACGGCTTGATGTGCACCAGGAAACTGTTCAAAACAGTTCATTTTGTAAAAACTATGTACAGATGTGTTTTCAAGTGTTTTCACAACAGTGAAGTTAAGACTCCTTGAGTTTCACTCAACTTCAGTTTTTGCCCAATGCAAGTCAATACGGCTTTCAAACAGTGAGTTTGAGATGTTGAAGTGCACTTTAAAAACAATTGGGAAACCATCCAAACAGTTCTTAACTTTGAGGGTACTGGGGGTTTCATCATTTAGAACTGCTTTTACCAGAGTATTTTGACTTTCCACAGAGTTAGAGTTGAAGGTAACCTGAATTCTCCATAACACGTTTCAAGACCTGAAATTCACTTTGTGTACAAGTGTGACGGCTTGATGTCCACCAGGAAACTGTTCAAAACAGTTCATTTTGTAAAAAATATATCTCAGATGTGTTTCAAGTGTTTTCACAACAGTGAAGTTAAGACTCCTTGAGTTTCACTCAACTTCAGTTTTTGCCCAATGAAAATCTATGGGAATTTCAAAGAGTGAGTTTGAGATGTTGAAGTGCACTTTGAAAAACAGTTGGGAAACCATCCAAACTGTACTTATCCTATAATGGTACGGGGATTTCATCATTTAGAACTGCTTTTACCAGAGTATTTTGACTTTCCACAGTGTTAGAGCGAAACCTGAATTCACCATAACGCTTTCCAAGGGCTGAAAATCACAGTGTAATACATATTGTTTGACGATTTGTTTTCCACCAGAAAACTGTTCACAACAGTTCATTTCTGTAAAAATATGTCACAGATGTGTTTCATACTACAACATAGAAGTTAAGACTTTTGAGTTTCACTCAACTTCAGTTTTTGCCCAAGTACATAGGGAATTTCAAAATGTGAGTTTGAGATGTTATAATTCTTTGAAAACAGTTGGGAAACCATCCAAACTGTTTATTCATAAGGGTAGATTTTCATCATTTAGAACTGTTTACCATATATTTTGACTTTCCACAGAGTTAGTTGAAGGTAACCTGAATTCACCATAACACGCTTTCAAGGCCTGAAATTCACTTTGTGTACAAGTGTGATGGCTTTGATGTCCACCAGGAAACTGTTCAAAACAGTTCATTTTGTAAAAACAATGTCTCAGATGTGTTTCAAGTGTTTTCACAACAGTGAAGTTAAGACTCCTTGAGTTTCACTCAACTTCAGTTTTTGCCCAATGCAAGTCAATAGGGATTTCAAACAGTGAGTTTGAGATGTTGAAGTGCACTTTGAAAACAGTTGGGAAACCATCCAAAGAGTTCTTAACCTTAAGGGTACGGGGTTCATCATTTAGAACTGCTTTTACCTGAGTATTTTGACTTTCCACAGAGTTAGAGTTGAAGGTAACCTGAATTCACCATAACACGTTTCAAGGCCTGAATTTCACATTGTGTACAAGTGTGACGGCTTATGTCCACCTGGAAACTGTTAAAACAGTTCATTTTTGTAAAAACTATGTCTCAGATGTGTTTCAATTGTTTTCACAACAGTGAAGTTAAGACCCTTGAGTTTCACTAACTTCAGTTTTGCCCAATGCAAGTCAATAGTGATTTCCAAACATGATTTGAGATGTTGAAGTGCACTTTGAAAAACAGTTGGGAAACCATCCAAACAGTTCTTAACTTAAGGGACTGGGGTTTCACATTTAGAACTAGCTT
>NW_024383406.1:0-1071 GCF_016835505.1 Polypterus senegalus
GCACTTGGGTCCTAATTGAGGTGGCCCATGGAATGTCTTGTCTCTCCGATATAACAACCGTCTGGTTCGGCTATTGGAGAAGCTTTGTAAACTCCATGTTTCAGTGGTGGCACTCTGAGGTACGCAGACAAGGGACTGGCCAGATCTCTGTAAGTGGGAACACCATTTATTGGTCTGGTCGCTCTGATGGCTATCATGCTGTGGCGGATTGGTTCCTTCCAATGGTGTCCAATGTCACTCCTTTCAACGAGCGTATTATGAGACTCCGATTATGGCATTCCCTGGGTGCCTTGTCTGTTGTGTCGGTGTGTGCTTTGATGGTGGTGAGGGAGACATTTGATTTGCATCTTGCCTGGGTGGTTGATGGGTGCCCACGAGGTCCTTCCTCTGGTCATGAGTGACATCAGTGCAGGGCTGTCTATGAGGATTGTGTCGGTCACCATGGGTCTGGTGGTGAAAGAGGATCGCTGGATCTTGGTTCCAGCACCCTGAGCCGCATTGTTGGACTTAGTACTGCAGTACTGGTGGTGCGGTGAAGGAGATCGATCACTTCCTTGTGGTCAGACGCTGAAGGCTCTTTACAAAACTGCAGGGTCCACAGAAGTGCCCAGTTTGTGAATTTTGACCACAGACGACTTGTTGCTACTCTGAAGATGCAGCTGAGGTCCAGTAGCCTGCCAGCTACTTGGAGAATGAGGCAGGACTGGCCAGACTCCAAGATCAGGCTGTTTCTGATGAGTTTGCACACAGTTTGTGTGAGGAACTTGCAGACTTGGGTGCGGCTGCCAATGGGAGACCCTGAGTGACAAGACCCTGAGGGTTGCATTAGTGTTTCATCTCACAGGGCACACTGGATATTATTGAGAGGGGTGGTTGCGAGTTCTTGGAGGGCAGGTAAGGAGGCATTTGTTAGAGGAATCTTTGAGCAGGTGCCACACGTCCTGCTTACAGAGGAATGGAAGCGCATTACGTACATCCTATTCTGCTTCTCGGAGAGTCTCAGTCAGGGTGGCTTAAGGATGGCACTGCAGTTGTGACCTGCTGGGTTGGTTACTTTGAGCAGTTGTTTAA
>NW_024383407.1:0-15699 GCF_016835505.1 Polypterus senegalus
TATTTTTCCCATCGGGGCCCGGGTTTTCTAGACAGGCAAATGAGGGGCAGACAGAAAGGGAAGGGGGGCACATGGGGGCGGATGGGGGTTTGGGAAAAGGGGGTGGGGGTCGGATTACTTTTTTTGTCATGTCTTTGGGATTGCACTTCATCAGGCCTCACCCTAAGACCTGTTAACCCTTGGGTGCCCCACCTGAAGGCTAAGCTCTGCGGGATGTACCCTTTTGGGGTCACTGAGGGCACGCAAAACCCCCGACCACAAAAAGGGGGCAATCCTCGGGAGGAAAACTGAAAAAAAAACAACAAAAGTAAAATAAAATTTTCCCTCATCAGATTATAACAACTAAAACATGACATTTATTTTTAATTTTTAGGGCCCTATATCAAATATTTTCCCAAACCCCAAAAAACATTTCCCACTATTCCAATACTAACAAAAAAAAAGGGGAACCGTTAAAAAAAAATCAATTCACCAAGTCTTGAAAAAAAAAAAAAAAAAAAAAAAGAATAAAAAAATATCCATCCAGATTTTTTACAACCAACAACATAAAAAAATTATTTTAAATTTGGGATGGCCAAATTTCCCTCAAATAAATTTGAAAAAAAGTAAGAATAAAATAAGACTAGTGTGGCTTCGGTGTGGGTGTGTTTGTGTTTTCCTGCGGTGGCTCCCCCCGCCCGGGAAAATTGGGTTTCCCCTCCCTTTTGTGCCCTGTGTTGGCTGATTGGTTCCAGACCCCTCCCCTTATTGGGATTCAGGGGGGTTGGGAAAATGGATGGATGGATAAAATAAGACCTCTCAATATAGCCAAATTTACAAAACAAAAAAAGGGTTGGATAGTAAAAAAACAAACAATTCACTATGTTTTTCCCCTTAAAACCTCAAACTAATTTTAGAACACGAAACAGATTTAGAACGGAAATTTGAATTTTTTCTTCTTCTTTTTTGTCTTTTTTTTAAGCTTGTTTGTTTTGGGTAAGCCACTAAACCCTCTTGTAACTGAACAGCCCCCGGCCTCCCATCTCCTCAATCCACTTTAAAAACAACAGTCTCCTGTTTTTTGAAAAAACTTTCCAAATTCATCCACATCCAAGTTATTTGTTATGGACTTTCATGGGCCAAGATCCCCAAAATTTCTTTTTTATGTAACATGGTAAAACAATGGGGGGTTGGGACCGTGACAAAGTGAGCAGGAACCCCACAGTCCCAAAGACACCCCAAACCCACCAGGACGGGTTAACAAATTTATGCAACCCCGGGAAATTTTTTCCCAAAGCCCTGCAGGAGTTTCCACAGTGGACAGGTCTGTTTCCTTGAACTTTTTTAAGCAGCATCTTTTTTCCACAAGAACTTCATTTTTCGGGGACTTACAACATCGGGCAAAGTCCCAAAGTCATCATAGCCAGGGGGAAAAGGGGTGATCTAAAAAATGCGTTTAGACTTGGGTGCAAGACTAGATGGGTTTTCACCAGGTCAATATTCTTGTGTGAAAATCTAGTTTCCTTTTTAAAAGGGCCCCCTGTCAAGGATGTTGGAGCAGGGATCTTTTCAGAGCCCGATGGGGAGAAAAAGGTCACCAGGGGTCTGTAGGGCCCTAAAGTTGAAAGCAAAAACACTTAACCCAGGTGTTTGCTCATTGTTCCCCTTTTTTCCTTTGTTGGATGTGACTAAACCCTCGCAGGAGATGACACCCCCTTAGCAGTCACCCTCACGGATGTTTTTTAAGGAGTCCCGGGCACTAACAACCCCCAAAAAAAAATTGCACAGACCAACTAATTGAGACTGTAGAAAGCATTTGGTTTTTCAAGACACCAAGCCCCCGGAAAACGGGGAACTTTCCAATCTCAAAGAAGTGTCCCTTTTAATTTGGCATAGCAGGCCTGTTTCCCTCGGTGCACCCCGCCACCCCTCTGTCATCTCAGATAGGATACTAAGGATTTGTTTTTGAGGTCCACGGGCACCTTGTCACCCCAAGTGATTTTGCCCATCTGATCTCACGAGCCTTTTTAGAAAAGGGGGCATCATGTTTATTAAAATAGGGGTTTAAACAAAGTTGTAGAGTGAACTAAAAGGGTTAAAAAATCTTTTGCAACGGGCCCCCTCCCGCATGGCATGGGAACCACTAAAGGGAGTTGGTGGTTGTAGGGAGTGAATGTATAGGACATATTTTGTCAAGCCTTTTTAGCAGAGCCAAAACCACCCAACCCCATCATAACACTGGTTAAATACTTCCCGCACTGTAGCCAGCAACACAAAAAAGGGGTAACAGATCTCAGAGGTGATGTACTCTTTCATCGTTGTTGAAGTCGAAAAAAACCCAAAAAATGCTCTTTTTGGTATGGAATTTTTTACAAACCGTATTTTAAAACACATTTCCAATTTCACCTATCCCCGGTCCCATTTTGAGGCAAAAACCCCAGAATCAAAACACTTTCATATTTTTCCTGACCTTTTCCCAAACACCATGTCAGCCAAATGTTTTGATAATTTCATTTTTGGATATCCTTAGGGGGTGTATTTGCATTTTTGGGGCACCCTTAGAATTTGCTAGCTTCTCATCCTTCCTTTTGGTTTTTCCATCAGTTTTAGAAAAAAACCTGAAGCAATGTCATTCCTTTCCCGCTGCATCAAGGTTTTGGGTTTTTGCCATCCCACGGAGCCCCAACTTTATTTTTCACAGAGAAGCCTTATAGCACCTTGGGCATAGTAATGTTTTTTTTTTGTTGTGTTTTTTCCAACCAACATTGAACCAAGACCCCCCGTGGCCTCCCGGCCCAGATGGTTGAATCATGCACATGGTTGTGGCTGGGCACATGCCTCTGTAGCCCCTTTTCTTTACTCCCTGCTTTTCCAGTTGTTAAAACCAGTTAAGGTAAAAAAATACATCCCTCTCATTAACTTTTGCTGCCATATTTGGGCATGGGAAACAGAAGCATGAGTCCCCACAAAAGAGTATTCCAGCCATGGGCGGGGTGGAACCCCGGCAGGATTGAACGATCTTAAAGTTGTACCACCAAAAAAGGGGTTGGGGGGAATTACCCAGTATTGGCTGATGGTGTATTAACCCTTTAACTCACTGGGGGCTGGGGGTTTCTTTGGGGCAGCAATTTTTTTGCAGAGGGCACAGGAGAAGCAGTGCCTGTTGATGCCACAGGAGAAGACATGCCAGCTGCTGCCTCTGGGTCATTGCTACGTTTTTGGACACAGGGGCAGCATCACACTTTTAAAAAACTTGGGAAAAAGGATGCATCTCACAGCATTAACTTTCCCTTTTTGAACCGTTTTGGGTGGGGAGGAAAGTAATTTTCTTTACCAAAATCGCTGTGATGTTGTTAATTATCTCAATGCTAATGATTTTGACGACAGAGATTTGTTTTCCTCAAAGCCCCCCGGGCCCTTGCGCAGCCCTGCCTTTCTGAGAAACAAAGACAATGGGTTTATTTGCATACTAAACAGTGATTGGATGTTTAGCTGGGTGGCGGGGTGAGTGGGGGGTTTTTCCGGGAGGTTAAAAGGGGCTGGGGGACAAAAAAGAGCACGGAGGGTAAGAGGGAACAAGAGGTGAACGCTTATCATCTCATTTGTGCCTTTTTCCAGTGGCTTTTTGCTACTGGGGGTAGCCCTTTTCCATATTCAGTTTGGGGGAATCTTTTTTTCTCTCAGCTTTTAAAAGTTTGATTTAAGGGGGGAGGAGTTTTTTTAAGGGGGGGATTGCCCCCCTTTCCCCAGGGGAGCCGCCCCGGGTTTTCATTCACATAACAAGTAAAAGCCGGGGTGTAATCCGTAAACCCAGTTGTCCATGTATACGCCAGAACCCTAGTGGAAAACCATAAGTGCATTGCATTCGAAAGGGCCCCCAAAGGGTTGCCAATTTTTGCAAAAACCCGGGGATAAGATTTTTTGGGGGACAACACCCCAACGCCTGTTGGGCCCCCTTTTCTTGTCTCTCACAAAGCCCACCGATAAAGAGCTTTCCACCCCAAAGGGGCCCCCGAAATAGCGGGCACACGCCCAACCTTTTTTTAAAACCCCTTTGACCATTTTCGGGGGCCCTTTTGGGGATCGGGGTTTTAATTAATGGGATTATGTAATATTATTTATATGAAAAGCTATTAAGATTGTATTTAAATTTTAAATTTTTTTTCAGATATTGGGAAATTTGGGAAAAGTATTTCCAAAGGAAAGAAAAAGAGAAAGCAAATGAAGTCTGGGAAGCAAAACCATTCATTCACATGAAAAAAGTTGAAAACCCCCTGTGTATCATTTAATCGAGAATGGTTGATGTGGGGCTAAAATTATTAATTCATTTAGCAAAGAAAAAAGGGTTTCAAGTTTTTATCAAATTTTTATCGAGGATTTTTGTCCCCATAGTGATATTTTAAAAATATCTTCTGACGCCTTTTGGGGCCCATTTATGACTTGACCACTTTCCCCAGCAAAAAGGAATTTTGAAACAGCTTTCCAAAGATTGTATAGGCGGGAAAGCTTGATCTTAAAAGAAAAAGTCAAACAGATTCTTCTTTTCTTAATGCACATGTAGAAATTGTAAGGGAATCTGAAAGACGGATGAAAAGATTTAGGGCTACAGAGCATAACTATGAATTCCGTTTTATCAATTTGGATAGAATTAAGTCATACATGCCATAAACATTGTACATCAAGGTATTCAGGATATTTTAGACACATTATCCCCAAATATTGCGCCATGTGATTTTGTTCAATTGCGACTCATTTCTCCGAGTTTGCAAAACAATCTTTATTCTCAAAAAAAGAATCTAGACAGCTTTGACGCCAGAAGCTTTTTAAATTATGTGTCTCAGATGCTGCAAAGTAATACTGAGATAATTACAGATTCCTCTCTGCGGTTTGTAGTAACCATTGTGAAAAACATGCAGGTGGAGCAAGACTTAGAATCAACACATTGCTCTTCAGTAAAATTATTAATACTAAACGACGTCTATTAGTGGATTTCTCACATCGGGGTAATTTATGTTTTGCAGGCGCTGTCATCCGCTTACTCAGCCAGAAAGACAGACCGGATAGTGACATTCTGCAAAAAGCTAGACAAATGCATATGCAATTGGGGTTTTCGGAAGATAAGAAAATATCATTATCAGATGTAGAAAAATTTGAGCGTCTATTAAATGTTTCTATAAAGGTGCTATACATGCATGAGAGTGCATGGAAATACTTCACAACGGGTCCTACGCCGACCGATAATAAAGTGATTTTTCTTCTGTTACACAGCGATCACTTTTTTGGGATTTTAGATGTGAAGAAATTTATCGGGGCTAATTATTTTTGTGAAATTTGTCATGCCGCATATTCTCACAAAGATCGCCATGTTTGTGCCAATACTTGCAGGGCCTGCCTAGATGCTTCTTGCATTGAAGTAACAGGCTGCTTAATTAGATGTCCGATATGCAAAATCATCTGTCAATCAAACGATTGCCTCGGTAAACACCAAAATAAACAAACGCGAGCGGAAAGAATACTGTGTTAGTTGTCAGTGCTACAGCCCTTACCCACGTTTGCAAACCGAGGTTATGTCCAAATTGTAAAGAAGCTATCACCAGCTGCGACAGTCACTTATGTTATATGCAACCGTTATTAAAGACTCCGGTATCAAAAAAATATATATTTTATGATTTTGAATGCAAGCAAGAAAAGGAATCCATGAACCGAATTACATATATGCATTACACATGGATGGTAACAGAAGCTGGGAGTTTGCGGAAACGATTGTGTTGAAAGATTTATCTCTACGTTTATAGAAAAAAGTTTAAGAATTACACTTTTATTGCACACAATGCAAAATCCTATGACAGTTATTTTGTAATTAGTCAATTAATAAAAGAAAAAATGAAAATGGATTTGTTAACGATCGGTGGAAAAATCATGTCGATATCAGTGAAAGTTTTAAACATCAGATTCATAGACTCTTTGAACTTTCTAGCATCAAAATTGTGTAAATTACCACAGGCTTTGGGTTTTAAAGGGTCGAAAGGTTATTTTCCTCATTTTTTTAACACTGCAGAAAACCAAAATTATGTTGGGCCTAGACCGGCTGTAGAATTTTATGGTGTAGAAAGTATGATGCCAGACGAGAAGAAAGATTTTCTTTTATGGTATTCTAAACACAAGAATGACGTATTTGATTTTCAAAAGGAATTAAAATGTACTGCCGTTTAGATGTTGAAATTCTAAGGTCGGCGTGTATCTTGTTCAGGCAAGAGGTTATGGAGATCACCAAACGACACGTATTGATTTAAACGAGCAGTTTCAGGCCAAATACAACATATTATCTATTGATCCTTTTCAATATGTTACTCTAGCGAGCGTCTGTATGGCAATGTTTAGACTTAAATTTTTGCGTGAGCAAACCATAGCTTTGCCTTTACAAGACAGTTATCACCGAAAACAAAAGAGGTACTCTACTCCATCCATTCAATGGCTCATGTATATAGAGGCCGAAGATAAAATAGATATTCGGCATGCGTTAAAACCTGGAGGTGAAATGCGTATTGGAAAATATTATCTAGACGGGTATGCAGAAAATAATGGTATAAAGATGGCTTTTGAATTTAACGGATGCTTTTACCATGGTTGTAATATCTGTTACAGTGAAAAATCATGGAATAGTGTTACAAACACGACATTCGGTTGGCTTTATTCTAAAACTATGGAAAAAGTTAACTACTTAAAATGCAGGGGTTTCAGGTGCATCAAATCTGGGAACATAATTGGCGTCTGGTTCGTGAAAACATCCGTGTGCAGAATTTTCTGAAAACAGCACGTCTGCCTCAGATTTTGAATCCCAGGGAATCTCTCTTCGGTAGAACAAATGCATCACGCTTATACTACAAGGTGGGCGTTGGTGAAAAAATCCATTACTATGATTTTACGAGTTTATATCCTTATGTGAATAAAACCAAAAGATATCCAATCGGTCATCCAAAAATTATTTATAAGGATTTTGAACCATTAGAAACGTATTTCGGATTAGCCTGGGTTAGGGTGTACCCACCCAGAAATCTTCTATTCCCTGTTTTGCCATGCAAAATAAACAAAAAGCTGTACTTTACACTTTGTCAAACTTGTGCTGTAACACAACAGCAGACACCCTGCACACACACTCACGAGGAGAGAGCGCTTACCGGTTGCTGGACAACACCGGAATTGCTTGCAGCCATTCAGCAGGGATACAAAATTGAAAGCATATATGAGATATGGCATTTTGAGCAAAGTTCTACTGAACTTTTCTCAGAGTATATTAATGCCCATTTAAAAGCTAAGCAAGAATCTTCAGGTTATCCTGAGAGCTGTCTAAACACAGAACAGTGTAAACAGTATGTATCCATGTTTTATGAAAAGGAAGGTGTACAATTAAGCGAGCACCTTATTAAAAAAAATCCGGCCAGAAGACAAATTGCAAAACTTTTTTTAAATTCCTTATGGGGTAAGTTTGCACAAAGACCTAATTTGCCACATACATCTTTAGTTACGGATCCAGAACAACTGTTTGAATTATTGTTTGCCCCAAATTATGAGGTATCTACTTGTGATTTTATTGATGATGAATGTGCCTGTGTGACTTGGACATACGATAAAGATCGTTACAGCACACCGGCCAATGTAAACATTTTTATTGCTAGTTTTACTACAGCTTATGCAAGATTAGAATTGTATAATCTTTTAAACAAACTGAACGAAAGAATACTATACTATGACACGGATTCAATTCTTTATATTTCCAGAGCAAACGAATGGGACCCAGAAATTGGATGCTATTTAGGAGAATTGACGAGAGGTACCAGCGAATGAATACATCACTGAATTTATAAGCACGGGTCCAAAAGTTATGGTTATAAGCTATCCAACGGTGAAACCTGTCTAAAAGTTAAAGGTATAACATTAAATGTTAAGAACTGTGAAAAGGTTAATTTTCAAAGCTTAAAAGAACTGCTATTTGACTATGCAGAAAATAAAAAACTGTCTTCAGAACATAAAAATATCAAAGTTGAAGATTTTGGTATTGTCAGGGTAAAACGCAGCTGGCATATAGAAACCAGAAAAATAAAAAACACAAAAAGTTGTATATGACAAGCGTATTAACAAAAAATTTCACCTCATTACCTTTTGGCTATTGATTCTGAGATAAATACATAATTAGTAATGGACGTTCGTTTACAACACCCATTTTCCTGTATCTTAAGTGGGCGAGTAACTGTGGAAAATCTTTTTTTGTGAAAACATTACTAGAATCGGGGACTAAAATGATGTCTCACCAACCACAAAATATCCTGTATTGTTATTCCGTTTGGCAACCTCTCTATACAGAATTGATGAAAAAATTCAGACACATAAATTTTATAGAAGGTCTCCCTGACTCCTAAATGATGATGTGTTGTTGCCCGTGATAAAATAAACTTAGTTGTCGTGGATGATCTCATGCAATCGGCCTGTAAAAGTAATGAGTTGGAATTGGCATTCACAAAGTATGTTCATCATAGAAATCTGAGCGTAATCTATATTGTTCAGAATCTTTTTTGCCAGGAAAACAGAACCGAACAATTACTTTAAATGCTAAATACATTGTTTTGTTTAAGAATCCGAGAGACAGACAACAAATATCAATATTGGCCCGTCAAATGTACCCCACAAGGTGGCGCTACTTTCTCGAAGCTTATGAGGATGCCACTAAGTCAGCCTTTGGGTTCCTACTGGTCGATTTAAATACTAATACTCCAGATGACTTTCGTCTCAGAGCATCCACATACCCATCGCAGCCCAGTGGCTTACGTGTTTAAAAAGCCCAAGGGTAAAAAAATGTGATTTTAGTGGCCCCGACGTCATTTGGTAAAAGACGTCATCCTGATCAACATGTCGTCCAGGATTAAACGAAATTTACAGCTCATGCGATTGCTTATAAAGGCAAAACCAAAACAGAGAAAGTCCATTTTGTGTGCAGCTTCTGACGATTTAATTCTGGCTATTTGTGAAATTGCACTCAATGCAATTAAGGGTAGCTTACCTTTAAATTCCAGACAGATTGGCATTCTTAAAAAGAAACGCATTGTTATAAAAAATCTGAGCAATAAAAAAGTTACTATTAAACGAAAGAAACGTATTATAAATCAGTCTGGTGGATTTATCGGTCAACTACTCGGCATAGCAATCCCTTTACTCACCGGTCTAATTTCGAATCGGTAAATGGAGTACACTGAGAAAATGTATCTTGTACCAGAACAGCAACTGGGGCAAGTCCAAACACCTGTCGGTGGAGAAACAGATATGACAAAAAATACTATGCAAACTCTTGACCATGAAATGAGGAGTATTTTACAAAATAGCGCCCTATCACCGCATGAAAAAGTGGAACTGTATTTTCATACTTTGCAGCGTTATCTGAGTCTATTGAGACAACGGAATCACAGAAGTCTACATTGACTCTATTTCTACCAGAAACTGAAGCGCCATCCCAGACCACAGCGTTGCACCCGACCAATGACACGGGTGATATTGTCATAAGAGACGTTTTGGAATCCGTCTCTCAGAGACACCGGAAAAATACGGAAATGCTAATTCGGAAAATGACCCAAAACCCGTCCACAACGGCCTGGAATGAAAGAGGGGAATTTTTATATAAAGGCACACCTGTTATTGGCACAAATATGGTTGATCTGATCAAGTTCGCTACGCAAACACGTACATTAAACAAGAGTGGAAAACCAAAAGGTTGGGATTTATTCTTTAACGCTATGGCCGAAATTAACGTGCCCGGGTCCATTTTTCCGAACATGGGCGTTCGGGCTTTATTTCAAGAGATTAAAAGTGATACAAAGCCGATTCAAACAACCAGTAAACAGCTTGGCCTGCCTGCATCACGTGATTTTCCATCAACGCTCGACCAGGCCTCCAGCTATACCCCTGAAACACCCAGATTATCTAGACAGATAAGAAAACGGACAGTCTTTAGAAAAGGTCAACTATTTAAAAAACACAGCTGGCTAACCGTATGAATAAAAGTATTTTAAAAATAAATGTAGAAAATAGTGTTTTAATATGGCTGTTTATTATTGTGTATTATGACCATTATTAGTATTTTAATTTTAGATCATTTTGTTTAATTGTGTCAAAACTCTGAAAATACTTTTATATCACTGTATTAATGATTAGAAAATTAAGGAAGCAACTTCTTTAATGTACAGTGTTTTATTATTGTGTATTATGACTATTATTAGTATTTTCATTTAGATCATTTCTTTTGTTTGATTGTATCATTTCTTTTGTTTGATTGTATCATGACTCTGTTAATTCTGTGAAAATACTTTACATCATGTGTTATTACTGTGTGAACATTTAAAAAAATAATAAAATAAAATATAAACATACAAACCCTTTTAATTTTTATCTGTCTGATTATTGGATTATTCACTATAATAACCACAGACACTTTTATGTTGGTTAATAGTTCATTTATTTTATTTTATTTTTAAACAAAGGGAATACACATAATTGTAACATTTTTTTTCTGCATACAATATTCTGCATATATAATTCAGCAAAAGCAAACACATGACTGACTTATTTCTGATTTCTGGGTAAACATGTCCAGTTTCATATTTTCAGTTTGTCCCCTTTTTATTTGATGAAAATATCTAACAACCATCTGGTCATTTAGATGAACATCTCCTGGATACAAGGCCGATATCTGGTTTATGGTAAGTCCTTTGCTTTTTTGATTCAAATAGAAAATACAATGGTGACCACAGGTGGTGGAGAAAAACTCCTGTAACTGAATACGGTTATAAGTAATGCAGTTAGCATTAATCTTCAAAAATTTCATAATAACTTGGGAAATATTTCAGAATCTGGGGAAATCCATACGAGTCAAAAATTCAGCTTTTCCATGATCCCAAGGTAAATGGCAATCCAATGCTTTCGGGTTTATCATGGGGATCTGTGTTTACGACCATAAACAGAGGTCTAGCAGCCAACTTCTCCTTGGGCAGTTGATCTGAAGGGAATACATCCAGAAAATGGCTGCGTGTCAGTGCCCCAGATACAAGGGTGGTCCTGAGCTGCTCGGTGTCCAGAGGCTGCATGTCTGAACATGTCTATGGCTTAACTGTAGTCGTAAATGACTTGCCGACGCATGTTAATTTCAATGATGTTATCAAAAACCGCATACACAATCATATTCACTGTATCTTGCAGCGGTTCGCAAATCTTATTTCAGTCCTGAGGTTGCCTGTTTTGATGAGTGAATAGTGTCCTGTTGATTCCATATCAGGGCTTAGGTTGAATGCAAAAAGTGAATAGCCTTTAGCAAACTCTTCACGATCGACTAACAGGGCCTTATCTTTCATCCTCTTGTCTGCAGTTTCCACCAGTTGAAAATATTCTCTGACACAGTGACCATTAGCAAAATCAGGCTGCAGAGGCTTGCTAGGTATCTGCTCTCCATCCAGGTAAAGAGCCATGAAGTTAATGTTGTTATGTTTAAAATTAAAGGGGTTGTGTGTAAAGTTGCCACTGAAAGCTGCATTGTCCACAAATCCCAAAACAACCAATTTTGGCAGCTGTCCCAGAAACAGATTTTCCTGGTTGCAGACACGACTACCAGTAGGTATGCTGAACACCTTCATTTGAACCCGGTCGATTGGGTATTTTGCGTTGCTGGTCATCAAGGCCTCTGCATGACCCAGTCTGACTCCAGGGTTGACTTGAACTCTTTTCACAAACAATGATGCTGATAATATGGTGACCTTAAATTGATCACCATTGCCATCAGACAAAAGTCATCCTTATTCGTACCAACTTTATTTTCACATCAACCCCATTAATTAATAATTTCTCTTGAAAGAACAGATCTGCATGGATGTGCCCTAATAAATCAATCCTGCGGCTTCTGGTCGAGTAAGCAGCCCTTTTATTGAACCCCAAATTTGGGCCATCCAGAGCAGTGACTTCGTGGTGACCGGGTGTGTCTTTATAGAACAGTCCAGCTGAAAATTGTGTTTTCAGGGTCTCGTCTCCGTAATTTAGTACGGTTTCGATAAAAGCTCGATATGGGTAACAGTTATTGCTCTGGCTAATCAGTCTGTCCCCACGGTGATGTCCACCTGACTGAACAAAGAAGCAATCGGGTAGTTTACAAGGGCAACACGTGAATCGGCAGCCAGAGTTGTTCCATCATTTTTATGTATTTTACAGCTTAAGAAGAGGAGTGTGTTGTTGAGGTCCAGGTATTGATCATTTCCGGCAATCGAAAACTCAAGTGGAGCACTTTCTGACAATGCTGTGAGAGGCGCACTTCGGCATAGTAGCTTTTTCAATGCTGGTTTGTGTTGGCGACAGTTGAAATACGTCCAGTTCGATTTTGCACATTCATCTGACGACAGTGTACAAAAGCCATGTTTAGAATATATCACCAGAATTTTGCTTAGTTCTGGATCTTCTCTTGGTTGACTTTCTTTTTCTTTTGGCAGAGTGTCGAGCTTTTTTCCTATTTGCTCTCTTCCTGGGTCGTGCAGGTGGCCCGAGCAGTGCTAGATGGGGTGTGTGTCTTTTTCTCTTGACACCTCTCTTTATAACAATCATACCAGAACCTTCTTGTTGGGGTGTTGCAACTTTATTCATTACAGCACCTGCCACGTGACTCATGACATCATTAGCAATGCTTTTCGCTGCAGACTTGACATGAGGTTTAGCAATTTCTAGCCCACGCCTAAACAGAGGCACTGCTTTTCTGAAGAGAGCTTTAAAAATACCACCAATACCACCACCGTACTGGACCGGAAGACCATGAAACCCTGGTAGACCATTGCCAGCTTGTGTCTTGTAATAAGATGCGTAGGTGCGTGGATCTCCATAGTTTTTGTTACAAGCATGTTTAAAAATGATAGATCTTGCTGGACGAAAATGCAACTTGATTATTACTTTACCATACTGGAACGGAACTGGTTTATTCTGGTCCGTCTTAATTTCAATCCTTATAGTATTGAAGCTTTGCACGGCAGAGGTATGTAGTGTGGCTTTTCAAAAAATATGGTGACATTTGCACCGTCTTCACCTTTTATGTTTACACATCTCAGTAATGGCGCATGCGTATCTCCAACAAGTTGTGGTTCGATAATATCTGTATACACAAACATGGTGGAAAAACCACCTGTGATATCAGCCGAGTTAGGTGACTTGTAAGACGGCTTATCATGATCAAACCCGAGAATGTAAGACAGCTCCCAGACACTTGAAGCAAAATGCCTTTATCACCCATCAGGCGAACGGTTCTACTGGCTGGATTGTATTTAAGTATTGTCTTAGGTGATGACGGGTTGGTATTAATGACATGATTCATTTCCGACAACAATGCTTCTATATTCCTGAAATAACCTTTGTTTAAAGTGTATGTCCATTTTGTTGATCTTGTTTCCTCATTCATTAGTGTAAATTGTGTTGGCTGAGTGATGGAATTGAACGTTTTTGGGTAAGTCAGTTCCACCAATGCCACTTCCCAGTCTCTGGACAGTTCTATTGTCTTGGCTAGCTGCACGGTGAATGATGCTATCGTGTTCTTGGGAAAAGTCCTGGCCGATGAATTACTCGGCAGTGTCACATAAAATCCATTTCTGACTTTAGACATTTTTTTTTTTTCTTGCTTTCTCAACTCCTTATGTCTTTCACTTCTGAAGCCTTGACCCAACTGTTAAATTTCTTGTCCCAGCCAAGCCATTTTACCAATACATGCTTATTTCTACCACGCCCACGAGTGGCTAGAATTTTCTGGATGCGGTACACCTGATTAGCATCGGGTTTATTTTTGTAACTCTTCTGCATAAAACGTCCCTTGAATTTCATCACCTGCGTAATCTTTTAGTTTATAGACAGGTTTGATCCGTTTAAAACAGTCCAAGATAATAAATATTTCATCTGTAAACGACTGCTCATAGCCTTTTTCGAATACACCTTTTAATTTTGAAAGCTGGACATGATCACCTATTTTGAAAGTGCACGGAGTAGATTTTCTTTGCCCGGCTCTACCATAGACTGTTTTCCAAACACTCAGAGCATTTTCTGGAGTCACATCTACAGGTCTTGTTTTAATCGTGGTGTGAAAACTGTGGTTATAACTCTGGAGAAAGTCTGACAGGACATCTATATACCGAAAAGTATTGGCATATGTAAAATATTTCCACATTTTGGACTTTAAGGTTCTATTGAACCGTTCTACTATGCTGGCCTTTACATCGCTGTTTGTGACAAAATGTACAATATTGTTCTGTCTTAGAAGTTTTGCACCAATGTGTTATGAAATTCTTTGCCTTGGTCTGTCTGTAGCTTCTTAGGAACTCGGCCCTCTCTAAAGATCAAACTAAAACCCCGAGAAACTTCTTTCCCTGTCTTGGCCTTTAATGGTACAGCCCAAGCATATTTTGAGAGCACATCGATACAGGTAAGGATAAATTTATGATTATCATTGAATTTTGAGTAATAACACATCTCTACCAAATCTGCTTGCCATTGGTCATCAATCGTTGAAACAATTGTTCTGTTTCTCTTGAACCTGAGCCGTGCTGGTTTGTGCACACTGTAGGTATATTGGCTATTCATCCACTCCAATACGTTTTTTCGCTTAACATTTTTCCGACGACTTGATGCATTTCTCAACAAGCTGTTAACACCACCAAAACTGCCAGGTTCCTTGGGTGTGTAATAGATTCTCTCTAAAGTTTTCTTGTACATCCTCTCGCGGGGTCTGTCAATCACGCTCTCTGTACTCTCTGTACACACCCCGGCTGCAAGCAGATAGGAGCAGGATGTCTGCTCCGCCCCATTAATGACTTACCTTTTATGACACCTTACAGGCTCCCAAAGGTCCGTCTCGGATCATAAAGATGATCAGCCCCCCCAGTTTTAGCATCAAGGCTAAGATCGGCCGACCATTTTCCTTGCGCACGACTGACAAAGGTCCGATGCCGGTCAAACAGCGCACCCAACAACAGGCAGAGATCAGAGCGCGGGGGGAAATGCCCATTAACCAGGTGCCAGCAGATGGGTACCGGAAATGCCAAGGGGGTGGGACATACACCTGTCAAAATCTGATGATGTATAATAGTGACGCCCCTATACTACTCCCGTATAATACTCGTATCGTTACAAGTGGATCAGACTTCAGGTTATATATCCTTGCTATGCCATGGCAGGATGCGACTCACTATTGTGTTTCAGAATAGTGTCAGTATCAGCTTTCTTAGTTCCTTTTCTGCTTCCTCCTTGCTGGAGAAGACATAGTATTGGCCTTGAACTTCCACTTTCAGTTTGGCAGGATACAAGAAGCTGTATTTGATATCGGCTTGCTGTAACCGCTGTCTAATGTTGTAGAAGGCTGCACGTTTGGCATCTGTTGTGGGAGAGAAATCAGGGAAATTACGAGTGTGGTTATTTTCATATATAATCTCTTGCTTGTGTCTGAGGAGTGCCATCACATCTAGCTTACATAGTAACCTCTTGAAGCGGATAATAAAAGACCTAGGTCTAAAGGTATTTGATCCACTTATGCGATAAGCTGCTGCTATCTTGGTATCTAATTTAAAATCATCTCCAATTATTTTAGAGAATAGTTTAGCTGTGAATTTCACTGGGTTTGGACTTTCACGATTCTAAGGTAGACCTTAAATTCTAATATTATTCCTT
>NW_024383408.1:0-10479 GCF_016835505.1 Polypterus senegalus
TTATTCTCTTGTCTTGAGCTGCCTGACTACTTTATTATAGTCCTTCCCCAATATGCTAGTAATAAGCTCACAGCATAAATTGGAAGGAAATAAACAAAACAAATGACACTCACATAACTTTTATATTTTTAATGACTTTACCACAACTTTCTTTTATTTATATGGTATACGCACCATCATTTTTTTTGGTCACATCAAGTCTGTCATGCAGCCAGATGATATCAGGAGCAGGAATCCCAGTCGCATTGCAAGAAAGTACAGCATTTGATCCTTCTAGAAATTCCTTATAGGTGTCTGTGTTTGATATAGAGATCTTCTCTGAAAGAAAAATAAGACTTTGATTTTAGCAAATTGTTCTGGAAAAAACGCATTCTGTATAGAGGAATTAATATTGATCTTGTGTGGTTGATTATAACTGCAACATCAGGTTAAGGATTTCATAAAATCAATTAAATTTGTGGAGAAAAATTTTGAATATTTGCCCTTGTCTGGAATGTTGGAATTACTTTGGCTTTTTAGTTTCAAAATTTTAAAAAGGCATGTCATAAAATTTCTGAGCATCCATTTACTGACTCTTGAGCAGAATGAGCGGGTGTTTAACATTAGACTAAAAAATGAGTAAGCCATCCGTCTTCTGAAATATTAATATTTAATCTTAAATTAGTATTTATTGGTTACGTAATGATATGTGCCAAGGCCAAGGAACATAGTCAGCAAATATCTAGCACAGAAAATAAAAAAACACTTTGCAAATAAACAATTATATTGCTATACCTAACTGCAAGTCAACAATACACGATGATCAGCCCAGCAAGACTGTGGAAAAACAAAGGACTTAGCCAGCTGCTATGTAATTGTAACACAGCCTAACAATCTACAGATGATTTTTTAATGAAATCACACACATTTACAATTATACACCTATTTTTCCCCCTTAGGACAGTTCTTCAGTTCATCATAGCTCACAGAGATTCCTACTAAGATACAGCAGGTGGTGAAAACACATACTATAGATGGGTTCCCAAAACTGAGTTTTTTTTTCATATTTTCTTTAATAACTGCTTCTATTTTCAGAAAAAAATATAATTTGTCTGATTTTCTACAAGAAAAGGAAATTCCTTTTGTCTTCTGTTATTGGCATGTGGCTTCTAAAGCAGTTCAGAGAGCTTTCATCCAAAAGACAGATGTGCCATCTCAGTCCAGTAAAGCACTAATGTTCTAATTTGGGTAATGCGCTGCCTTATACTTGCTGCTGGTGGAACTCAACATAAGTTATATGATTATTGTATGTTTAGTTAAATCAGCAAGCTGAGAGAAGAATGAATGAAAAAACATTGTAAGAGATGTAATATCCTTTGGTTCATGTGAACATTTGTTAATGCTAAAATTTGGAATGGACTACATTGTGGTACGGTAGTTAGTGATTCTGTGTCATAGCTCCAGGAGAAGTCTGGTTGATTTATGGCTCAAAATTGGTCTGAATTAAGTTAGTGTGGGAGGTTGCATAGTCAGTATGATCACTACTCAGAATCGCAAAAATTGGTTCAAGAAGATATTTTGATAGATTAAGCATTAATATTGTAAGTTATCATAAACCATTTTTTTTCTTTCTTTTGCTCAATATATTAATTAATGAAAACAGAGGTAAGGTTACTTACTGGTAACACTGATTGATATAGAGGAGACTTTCTCCTGGTTATCTTCAAAGATGCTTTTGCACTTGTACACTCCATTGTGTTTCAATTGTATTTTTGCAATGATCAGCTTAGAAGTTTCTTCATCCACCGTTTCTACCCGAAGATCATCATCATTGTCAGAAATTTCTTCACCATTAGGTTTGAACCATTGGAATTCTGCTTCTCCTCCCGAAACTTAGAAGAAAGCACAAAACCTGTTAACACGTCTGGCTTGTATTGCTATATTCCTAGCCTTTATCCTAGCATTATATAAGAAATATCTGCAAACTATGTCTTCAAATGAAGTGAAATATTTTTAAACTTACAATACAAATTAAACTGTTCATCTATATTTGATCATTATTTGTAACAAATAGTAAATTAATGTACATTTGTTTTTGCTTCCCTTCTTTGCATTTTGCCCATAATACTGTATATATTAATAAATTGTACATACAGTGTATTCTTGCCACTGTAACCATTAAATAAATTTTTCTCTATTTTAATTTGTCTGCTGTTTCTATAAATGTGCTGCACAGTATTAATAAATGTTTCGGTTTCTCTTTTAAAGAAACCACAAAAGGGAAAAGAATTTCTAGTTCTAGTTTACAGCAAAGAATAGCACATACTAAACAATTAGACTCAATGACACTGTATAAAATATTTAATTCATACAATGACTTATTTTTAAAACAGAGTAAAATCCCAACCTCTGCAGTAGATTGTCGTATCCGTGTCGATCTCAGTACTTGGTGGCGGAATGATAATCATTTTCTTAGCAGCATCTGTGAAAAATGTTTATGATAATTTTAAATTGTTCACAAATGTATATTTCTACTTGAATCCTCGATCTTATCTAGAACAGTAAGCCACACGACAGTAGTGAATTCATTTTCCTCTTTATTACATCATGTCTCCTACCTCTTTTGCATACAAACAGTTTCTGGTTGGCGATGATCTAAGACTAATATGATACAACTGTTTTTTGTAGTGTTATTGACAATTCTTTGAAATATTTCTACTTTGAATCAGTCTGCTTCATCTGGACAGTGTACTGATCTTTCATCCTTGATGTTTTCAAGCCACTTTGGATGCAAAAGCACTTGACAGTTGAAGGATGTTCAATGTCTAAACATCAGTAACTGTAACCTCCTTAACATACTGAATTTAACAGTACAATGAATTTTGAATTAACCACACAGAAAATGGTAATGTCTTTTACATATTTAAGTATATTGATTCTCTGTGAATATACAGTAGCTCCTTGGTGTAATTTTGGTGTTCTGTTCTGTTTTTCACATATTTGCTGCTGTAATAAATTTTTATTCTTTATATGAATAGGACAAAAAATAATTGAACAAATAATGTGTTGTCTTTTAAATCAGAAGTGTATATATAGTTTATATATAGCAAATTATAAATGTCTGGCTTTTGTATGGTTTTCTCATTACCTCATTTTTAAATGGGATCATGTGTCATCATCATCATCAATTTTATTATTATTTAGATTTGGAAATGCATGAACTGTAATTTTTTTCTTTAAACCTTCATATATATATACTGTATATATATATATACTGTATATATATACTGTATATATATATATATATATATATATATATATATATATATATACTGTATATATATATAATGTCCTGCCAGCCCTACAGTTATTAACACTCAAACTTTACAGTTCCATGTTCCAAGTTAAGTTTTCTTGAACCAGATTAACAAATGGGCACAGTTTTCATTGTTCATACTACAATATATTATACAAAACTAAATGGAATTTTCACAGAGTTCTTAATACTGCCATGCACATATTAAAATGAAAATGAAAAACAATATTTCATCTTTCGTCTTGTATTATCTTTTGTTTTTTGTCATGTCATTTTCTAACCCACTTAATCCAGAACAGGGTCACAGGGTATGCTGGAGAATGTCCCAGCTGGCATAGGGCACAAGGCAGGAACAAACTCTGGACAGGGTGCCAATCCATCACAGGGTGAACACACACACAAACACCTGCGCCAGTTTAGCATCACCAATTCACCAGCCTTGCACATATTTGGACAAAGGGAGAAAAGCATAGCACCTGAAAGAAACCTACACAGACACTGAGAGAACATGCAAAAGTCTGTGCAGGAAGGACCCAGGGCGCAAATCCTGGTCTCCTTACTGCAAGGCAGTGGTGCTACCACTGGCACCCATCTTCAGTTGTGCCACTTGAAAAATTACCCTTCCAGAAATAATTGTTTTTAAAATTTGGATTTTGTGTATTAGTCATGATTAATTTAAAGCACCTATAAATTAATATTAATAATAGACTAAAATAGCTTCATTTAAAAAATATTTATCTTTATAGAATTTTACTGTACTATTTCATATTGCTCAACAGCTTACTATATAAATATTGGAACAATAATTGAGGTTGAATTTTTATATATTTGTTAAATGCAGGTTTGATGTATTACTGCAGTTTAACATCTCATATCAACTACAAAATATTGCAACATTGCTCAAAAAATGAAACATCATAACAATCCTTTAGGGCATTATAAAAGTTACAAATTTACTTACCTGAATTGATTACCAAGATACTGATCCAAATTAAAATTCGAAGCATTTTTCTGTTACGTTGCACTTGCAGTTTCTGTTGCTTTGCAGTTTTTTCTGTTTGTGACTGAGAGCTTCCTGATGCTTCAGATGTTTTCATTTAAGTCCTGTGCTCAGTTGGTCTGAGAAGAAGGGTTTTATAGGAGTTTTCTGCATCACAAAGAGAGGATTCCTTCCTGCTAAACTCTTATCTCTAGCATCTTTGCACGTCCTCCATAAGCATTTACAACAGCAGGAGCTTTCATTTAAAATTATTTTAACTCCCCTCCCAAAAAAAAAGAAAGAAAGAAAGAAAGATGATCCAGTAACCCAGATGATCAGGCGCCAAAACTCCCCTTTCAGTCCCCCTGTACTGCATCACAGGATATGGTGGGTTCTCAATTCTAACAACATGAAGATATTTTTATTGTCATAGTAGAAAAATATCATGTGATTGTTTCCAATTATTTCAGATTATTATATATTTTATTAAACGTAGTTTAGACACATTTGGGAATGTACTTACAGTATATATAAGATAATTGGAATATTGAATATTATTGGCCATGCCTGCCTAACATTTAGGTCAATTAAATTACGATGGCACTGCACTTAATATGAAAAACACAAAAAAGCTATGCCTCTATGCAGCAAATTAATTTTATTAAATTACATGAGTGGTACGTTAATAATTAAAATTAAGGCACTATTTCCACATGAATGTGCTATGCAGAGTAGCTATGCATGTAACTCAAAGTGCTATGGTTGTTTTGGGAATGAGCAGAGGTGGCTTCAGGGGTGTGCGGAGCCTAGGGGTGACCAAACCCCACGCGGGGCCAGTTACCTCAAACGCTGCTACCGGTATGTGTGAACAGTATAAACGTCTGCACAAATTTAATAAAAATAATGTTAACATACACCGGATTTTCTCATTACTAGTATTCATCTAAATTTTTACAAGATAACACACGGACTTTTTCAAAATATAACAATATAATCTATTATAATTCATGACAATACCACGACAGTGCGAAATGCAATGCGGTGTCATGCGAAAATTAGCAGGGACTCTTCTAGAAAAGTACCCAAATTGCAAGAATACTCTGAATTTCGATATGGAGGATGTCATAGTCATAACTCACGTTGATGTCATGTCAGCTGGTTATCATTAGCGATACATGTTTTTGTGCATTAATATTTGGACATGTTTATGGCCTACAAATAAAATGTGAGTTTCAGTGTTTCAACAGGAAGTTTGAAATTAACGTAGAGGTATAATCATGAAATCTCTTACCGGTTTATAGGTTCATAGACGAAAATCCACTTTTCTTGCCTTCCAATTGGAATAGTCATTGATGACATCTTCTTAGTCTAATCTGGATGCAATGTCTTTTTCTTTAGATAGGATCGCCAGACCGCAAAGCCTGTCTTGAGACATGGTTGATCTATGCTGGAGAATATAACTTAACAAATCCGCTCAAACGGTACATGCGGACCTCAAAAGCAGGGCCCCGTTAAGAGCGGGGCCTGGGGCGGTCGCCCTACTTGCCACCCCCAAACACTGCTCTTGGGAATGAGCCTCTTGCCCAAAATGCATACAAACATCCAAAACACAAAAAAGGAGGTCTACAAAGGCTGACACTGTTGATGTTGAATGTCTGGTTGGATATGCTACCTTACACCATTTCAACTTTTTATGACTCTGTTCCTCCATTTAATTTTTAGAAATGTGGGTTTTATCTGGGCTGTGAAGTGGTGCAGTGATAGTGCTGCTTTCTTTAAAAAAAAAACATTGATGTTCACGTCCCTGTGTTCTTCTTCTGTTCACTTGGGTTTCCTTCCACTGTCCAAACATATGCAGGTTAGGTGAATTGGAATTGCTAAATTGGCCTGTTTCTGTGAGTTTTCAGCCTATGATGGACTGGCACCCTGTCCAGGTGTTGCTCCTTTCTTGCACTCAGTGATTGCTGAGATTGACTCCTGTTGCCCTGTAACTCTGTCCTGGATAGGCAGATTATGAAAATGCATGGTTGGTGTTTTACCCAGTATTTACAAGCCTAACATCATTGTATTTCCGGCGCCGCATCCAAGTGGCAGCCTTTCCAGCAGCTCCGTATATGACTTTATCTTTTTACCTTTTTATCTCTATTTTTCTCTATTTCACTGATCACTTCTACCACTTTCTTTTATGTGGAATTGCTCCCTGGACACTTTTTAATATTTTTTACTATTTGACATGGATTTTTACACTCTGAGAATCGCCTATTCAAGTTGTCAGCTTAAAGCACTGAGAAGAAATGCTTATGCTGGTGTGGTTCCTTATTTACCTGACGAGGTAAGAAGACGATATCGGGGCAGCCGAGCCAGCGCAAAGATAAAAGATAAGATTAAATCGAGACAACTTGAGAGAAAATGGCGTTATAAACCGTCAGTGCCTTCTGTGATCCTGGGAAATGTGAACTCACTACCAAATAAGATCGACGAACTGGCTGTGCTGGTGAAAAATGTCAGAACCTACAGAGAATGCAGCTTGCTGTGTTTTAGTGAAACGTGGCTAACAACTACCATCCCAGATGCTAACATGGAGCTACCCGGGTTTAGCACAGTTAGAGCGGACAGAGACGCAAATACCAGCGGGGAAAAAAATGAGGGGGTGTCGCTCTCGATATCAGTACAAAGTGGTGCAACTCAAGACATGTAAACGTTAAAATCTCCAATTGCTGCAGGGACATCGAACTGTTGGTCGTAAGTCTGCGTCCCTATTACTTGCCCAGAGAGTTTGGACACGTGATTATTATTGTTTACATCCCCCTCAAGCGAACGCGGAGATGGCGAGTGACATCATCTATTCCGCAATTGCTAAGTTACAAACGCAGCACCCTGAAGCACTTGTGCTAATCGCTGGAGACTTTAACCATGTAACGCTGGACAAAACATTACCTGCCTTCTCCCAGTATGTGGATTGTAACACTCGGGGAAACAGTACTATCGACCTACTGTATGCAAACGTTCAAGACGCATACAGCGCCACCCCGCTGCCTGCGCTTGAGAAAGCACATCATAACCTGATTCTGCTTCAGCCACAATACAAACCAAGATTGAGGGCGCTACCTACAACTACACGCTCATTCAGGAAGTGGTCCCCTGAGGCAGAGCAGGCTGTGAGAGACTGCTTTGGAACTACAGACTGGGATATATTGTTGGGGTCACATAGTGAGAACATTGAAGAGGCTGTTGAATGCACAACTGATTACATCAACTTCTGTATGGACATTGTAGTTCCAGTAAGAACAGTACGCTGCTATGCTAACAACAAGCCATGGATTACAAGTGACATCAAAGGCCTTTTGAACCAGAAGAAAAGGGCTTTTAAAGGTGGTGATCAGCATGAGCTCAAGCACTTGCAGAAGGAACTCTGAGTCCAGCTCAGGGTGGTGAAGGAGCAGTACAGGAGAAAGCTGGAGCAGAAGTTGCAGAACAATAGCATGAAGGAAGTGTGGGATGGGATGAAGATTATCTACCGCCATCGAGACAGACGCGGAGAGAGCAAACCAAATGAACAACTTCTTTAATAGGTTTGATCACCCTAACCCACTCTCACCTCGGAGTACTGCATCCTCCAACCATCCTTCTGCTGATACCAGCATAGGTGAGACATCCCCACCCACAATTACAGCAGCCCAGGTGAGCAGTGAGCAGAGAGCTGAGGAGAATTCGTGCCAGCAAAGCAGCGGGTCCAGATGGAGTATCGCCACGATTGCTGAAGGCCTGTGCGTTGGAACTGGGGAGTCCTCTACAGCGCATCTTCAACCTGAGGCTGGAACAGGGGAGAGTCCCAAGGCTTTGGAAAACATCTTGTATCACTCCTGTCCCAAAGGTATCACGTCCTAGTGAGCTGAATGACTTCCGGCCTGTTGCTCTGACGTCACATCTGATGAAGACCGTGGAGCGGCTGCTGCTTCACCACCTGAGGCCACAGGTCCGCCACGCCCTCGACCCTGTGCAGTTTGCATACCAGGAGAAGGTGGGAGCGGAGGATGCCATCATCTACATGCTACACCGATCCCTCTCCCACCTGGACAGAGGCAGTGGTGCAGTAAGAATTATGTTTTTGGGCATGGATTGTGGACTACCTTACAGACAGACCTCAATATGTGCGTCTTGGGAAAAGCAGGTCTGACATTGTGTTCAGCAATACAGGGGCGCCGCAGGGGACTGTACTTTCTCCGGTCCTGTTCAATCTACATACATCAGACTTCCAATATGACTCGGAGTCCTGCCACATGCAAAAGTTCGCTGATGATACTGCTATTGTGGGCTGCATCAGGAGTTGGCAGGAGGAGGAGTATAGGAAGCTAATCAAAGACTTTGTTAAATGGTGCGACTCAAACCACTTACATCTTAACACCAGCAAAACCAAGGAGCTGGTGGTGGATTTTAGGAGGCCCAGGCCCCTCGTGGACCCCGTGATCATCAGAGGAGACTGCGTGCAGAGGGTACTGACCCATAAATACCTGGGAGTGCAGCTGGATGACAAATTGGACTGGACTGCCAATACTGATGCTCTATGTAAGAAAGGTCAGAGCAGACTATACTTTCTGAGAAGGTTGGCATCCTTCAACATCTGCAGTAAGATGCTGCAGATGTTCTACCTGACGGTTGTGGCGAGTGCCCTCTTCTACGAGGTGGTGTGCTGGGGTGGCAGCATAAAGATGAAAGACGCCTCATGCCTGGACAAACTTGTTAAGAAGGCAGGCTCTATTGTAGGAATAAAGCTGGATAGTTTAACATCAGTGGCAGAGCGACGGGCACTAAGCAAACTCCTGTCAATCATGAATAATCCACTGCATCCACTTAACAGTGTCATCTCCAGACAGAGGAGTAGCTTCAGTGACAAACTTTTGTCACTGTCCTGCTCCACTGACAGACTGAGGAGATCGTTCCTCTCCCACACTATGCGACTCTTCAATTCCACCCGGGGGAGTAAATGTTAACATTACTCAGTTATTGTCTGCTTTTTTTCTTTTTATTTTTTTCTTTTTTTTTCATTTTTATTACTATTTAATTTAATATTGTTTCTTTGTATCAGTATATTGCTGCTGGATTATGTTATCTTCCCCTTGGGATTAATAAAGTATCTATCTATCTTACTTAAATAAGTTTCTAGAAAAACTTTCTTTTGTGTCATCTGCTCTGGATGCATATACAGTAATCCCTCGCTATATCGCGCTTTGACTTTCGCGGCTTCACTCTATCGTGGATATTATATGTAAGCATAACTAAATATATAACGCGGATTTTTTGCTGCTTCGCGGGTTCTGTAGACAATGTGTCTTTTTACTTCCTGTACATGCTTCCTCAGTTGATTTGACCAGTTGATTTCATACAAGGGACGCTATTGGCGGATGACTGAGAAGCTAACCAATCAGAGCACGCAGTTAAGTTCTCCTGACTGAGAAGCTAAACAATCAGAGCACACAGTTAAGTTCCTGTGTGCTGAATGAAGTGTTAACCAGGAAGTCTCGTCTTGCTCATTCAGTATCAACGTGTTTCACTGTGTAAAGAGTTAACTTTTGTGCTCTTTTGTCTTTATCTTTGTGCATAGTCAAGCCCTTCATTATGACTCCAAAACGATCTGCTCATGCTACTGCTTCATTGGCCGTGCCCAAGTGCCAACGGAAGATGTTAATGATTGCCGAAAAGGTAAACGTTTTGCATTTGTTGAAGGAAGGGAAAAGCTACACCGTTGTAGGACGCCATTACAGCATGAATGAGGCTACGATTCTTTTTATTTAAAAAGTAGGAAAGGAATATTGTGTCACAGTGTCCTTTTAACCAGGGGGCAAAACGAGTTGTAAGTGGATGTAATAAGGCAGTAGTCTGGATGGAATCTGCTTTAGGGATTTGGATTGAAGACTGCCGGATGAACAACAACGGTGGTGCTACACATTCGCATGAAGTGGCTCCTTTAGAAGGGCTGTAACACTCTCCTTTGTTGTGCAGAAAAATTCAACTCATTGTTATCGGAGCAGTCATTGTGTCATTGTTGGTGAGTAACTATAATTACATTTTTTACTTACAGTACTTAGTACATGTATGTACGTTTAGTGTCACTGTACACACATTTACTGTATACTATTTTTCTTGCATTGTACGTATTTATTGCTGGTGGCCTGTCTATCGTAATGGCTGTAACATATGTGATATC
>NW_024383409.1:0-18259 GCF_016835505.1 Polypterus senegalus
CTTAACACTTCAAAGGCTTCTTGGATCTTCTACTGTTGTTAGAGCTTTAGTTTCTTAGTCCTCTACCCATAGAGGTAGAGTGACTTGGCCAGAAATGACTCCAGGGTGGAATGTTAAAAGGTATCATTGAGGTCATATTTGAGTCTTGTGTCAGTAGAAGAGTCTAGGGCCAGAATAACTGGTGGTTAGAGGAGAGTCAGAATCGATTTAAACAGAGGTAAGAGGCAGAGTAAGAGAAGAAGAATGACAAGATGGAAAAATGAGGAGACCAACAACCAAACACGCAACATTATCCTGTAATAGCAAACCTAGTAGAATAACAAGTGTTAGTTTTCTTTGCTTTGCTTTGCTAACTTAAGTCCTTTATTTTTATTACTCCCTTTGTATGTTTTGATCAACATTATTTTAAACAATTCCCTAGAGCTTTTGTATTATTCATGTTGAGGATTGACATAGTTTATACTAAATTTCTCAACATGGGAAATGACTGTTTGTTTTTCTGGTTGTTTGATATCAATATTAAAAACAGAGTGCAGCATCTAGTACACTTCAGGAGGACTTGCTTACACTTCAGATTTGGCAAAGAATGAGTAACATTAAGCCTGTGGTGGCTGGTGCCCTGCCTGGGGTTTGTTTCCTGCCTTGCACCCTTTGTTGGCTGGGATTGGCTCCAGCAGACCCCTTCGTGACCCTGTAGTTAGGATATAGTGGGTTGGATAATGGATGGATGAATGGACAAGTAACATTCCTTTTGTATGAAATTCCGTTTCTAAAACAATTTCTTCCCAGGGCCTAATTGGTTAATTTCAACATTCTTGCCATGCAGTTTGGAATTCCTCTTTGCCTGGTTAATTTTACTGTTCAGGTTTTTATTAATTTTTTTAATCCTTTGCCTGCTGGGCTCTTTAAAGTGATATATTTCTTCTTTAAGATTTGGTTAACTTTGATAAGTTTATTCATATGTTTCATTTGAAGAAGATGTCTCATTTGTGTACAACTGCAGCAGTCTTACAGGTCAATTCATTACAGCTGTCTTGAATACAAACTACTTTTGTTTTAGGCTTTTCCATTTTATGTTTGAGACAGTATGGTGGTAATAACTATATTGCAATCTGTTTCATGAATAGTTTGCAAACTATTTTATTTAATATCTTGATGCAGTCATAACAGAGATCAATAATCTTTGAAGCACATACTGTACAAGCATATTTTTAAACTTCACTACATGCATTAAAAACATCTGGTATGGTATATCTGTTAATATTAATTTGAGCTCTTTTATACATTTCTAAATAATGCCTTCAGCAAGTTTAGAATCTGGTGGGATGTTGAGCAGATTCATAAATATGTTTACCACCTTTCCCATCTTTTGATAAATAGTGATGAGCAGACCCTGCAGAGTTTGCTTTACCATAAATTCACTGAAATCACAAAAATGTTTGCGAACTTTGCTGATGCTTTGATGTCAATAGGGAAAAATGAACTGAAGTAGTTATGAGTGGCTTATTATAATGGTGCAGTGGTGTTTTAAGTGTCACTGAGGTTTATGAAAGTGTCTGCCAACTATGTTGGATTGTTTTTTGTGTACAAAAATAACTTCTGTGCTGTGAGGCAGCAATGCTAATGCCACCATGCCTCGTACAACCAAAGACCCAAACAGAACGATAACCACAAACAAAATACAACAAATGGCCACAAACTAGCAAGAAAAATATGCATAAATATTATTGTAATCACAGAGTTCCAATATTGGTGCACATATTAGCCGGTGCAGCAGCATAAGACTGACTCGTTGATTGAAGTAGTGGCATTAGGTGCTGCTGTGGGTCTTTTAGTTTCTGATCACTTTGCAGATGGTTTGCACTTTTTTTCCATGAAAAATGTAGAAATGTCTTGTAAACAGTAATAAATCTTTCATTATTATTATTTCACATGGGTTTCTTTCTCAAGGAGGGAGAGGGATACTTTAATGCTTGTTTTGAAATATAGCTGGGCACATGGCTAATTATTCATACAAATTAGCCATGCACCTAAACACAGGCAGGGAGAAAGCTGGAGTATTGAGCAGGTATTGACATCGGGCATGCCTGAAGCAGCTCTGCAACAATCTTACAGTAGCATTGCATGAAAGTTCTGCGCATGGCTGGTACAGCTCTTGATGTTGTGCTGGGGAAAATAATGTTTATTTAACCTGGCTGCACTGTGAATTTACTGGAAAATTTTCAGTGAACAAGATCACTGGTGAATAAAGTATATGAAAAAAATCTTTGGTAAATTTCACCAATCAGCACTAGTGAAGAACAGAAAATTCTAGAATCTAAGCTCAAGTGTGCTGGGACAGTATCACATGTAAGATTTACTTCACTGACCTTGTAAAATCACTCCATTTGAAGTATTTCAAAACATTTTCAATACTCTATGTTCAATGTGATTCTAATCAACCTCTAAAAAGGATGTTGTATGTTGATGTGAATCATTGCAAAAGTTTGCATCTACCTAACAGCTCTTTTGTTTTGTGAATATCAGTTTGTCAAGCCATGGAGCAAATGATGGATCAAGCAATAATCAGCCAGAAATCTGTAAAACTTCTTTTATAGCATATAATCTTGCTATTGGATAATGTGTCTGTATGCTTTAAATGTTATTTTGGTCACTCTAATTGGGTTTCTGGTCAGCTGCCTGGAAAATGTACATATTTTTAAAAGTGTGAGAAAGAAAGTACCCTATTACCTCTATCTTTACATACAGTATGTCATGGAAACACTTTCAGCTCATCATATAATTGTAGAACTGCATTTGTAAAATGCACTTCAGAGAACAGATACCAGTACTTATATGTAGGTAAAATGAAAACCAACTCTTTTCAAAATCTATTATTGATAATTGTATATTTGCTAGACAATCTATATTAACTTACATTAAAATTTCTTTATTTGTGTTTGTGAAACTATCTGTGAGCTCTCTGTTTGCAGTATGTAGTCAGTGCAACTCAGAGATACAGAGTTGGTTTGTAATGGATCCTTTAAACCGTGATTTGTAAATCGAATACAGGTGGTGCATTTTAGTGGAACTTAGCTAGAAAGCTGCAGGACACATTTCTAAAATTAAATAAAAACAAAATTTATGTATTAATTTTTGCAGTAATGGCATTAAGCTTCCAGTGTACCAGTACCAAAATGCATGTTAGTTGAAACCCTCAAGGCTTGTTTTTAGTGTTGTGTATGTGTATGTAAGTCTGCTACAGACTGCCTTACATTATTCTTTATTTACACTACATGCTGCAGATGAAGTGTCCCAGCTGTGAAGTTTTAAATCCGAATCTAACTTAAGAGGCTGGGATAAATTTTGAGTACTTTGCATTTTTGGCTTCATCTTCAGATTAAAGCACTTTTATTACATTTTTTTTCTTAAAGCATGTTTTAAGTTCCAACCTACAATAAAAAAAATTGTAAGTAAAATATTTGTGATCAACCACTAACCAGAAGACCCTTAAAAGCAAAACAACAATAAAGTAAAAGAGGAACTTGAGTATTAATGATTAGTATAAACAAGTTACATAATGAAAAATGTTCAAAATCTGTTATGTAATAGCTGTCTTGTTTGTTTGTTTGTTTCCTTTCAATTTTGTACATCCAAGGCAGATTGCCAGATATCTTCAGCACATTTATTGAACGGTAATCTTTTTTATTAATGGGAATACCATTAACTAGTTTTTAAACTTGTCTCACAATATTCTTAATACATTTTTGAAAGAGATTGTATCCTTTCATGATTCCAAATAAATAACAAACAGTCTACTTGTATATTCCTTTAAAATTCTGCTGTATTAGTTTTTTTTCTTAAGGCTAACTCTTTGTAGCAAAAGCTTGAATTTGTCCAAAAATGTACAAATGTATCATTCCTAAACTGCTTATGTTAATATTGTGAAATCTGCCGGATATGTGATTCTATTCAGCATACCCACTAGGGATGATACATTTAAACAACATCTATTATGTAAAAAAAAACAGAAACTTTGTGCACAAAGAAAGGAGATTATTGGATCTGTAAATTTATCTTCATATTGTACAAGATTCCTTTTGAGGTTGTGGGTTCTTCTAAAGCAATATGACTGCTATGCTCTACCATTTTCCATGTCAATAAGTTATTGTACTACTTTCCTTGTCCCTGTTGCATAGTGACATGAACAATGTATTATATTACATTGGTTTTATAATGCAAAAGTCTTATCTCATAGCTCCAATTAAAATGTTAGGTTAATATACTTGTGTCAGTTTTACTTTATTTATTTATTTTGCTTTTTCACCTTCAGGAAATGTATTCATCCATATGTCCATTTGCCTACACTGTTCTTTCCAATTTAAGTTTATGGGGACTCAAACCTGTTATTAAATAAAGTCATGTTGCAGAAACCGCCTTAGTTTAAAAATAATACCACTGCAGAATGAATTTTGTCAATCATATTAATACCGAAACTGACCACATATTTGCTTATAATTTGTATTACTACCAGAAAACAGTACCTCTACCCCAGTACAGAAACAAATAATAAGGATGATTCAAGTGTAGTGCTCACAATATGCACATACTGTATAAAGGTTAAATTAAAAAATCGCAATGAAATGCTCAATTCTGACTCTCCAGGAATGAGATCACATATCTCACACTCCTGTTTGTCTAGCCTAGCAATGGCATAGCAACTATTAACAAAACTATCCCAAAATGGCAGCACCCATAAACAAAACAAGACAGGGCCACAGGAGAATATGAATGTTTTTTAACAACATTTAAAACACATAGGAACAACAAAAATACAACCAATGTATTCCTTGACCTTCAAATTCCAAGAAACTATACTCAAATCATATTTAGGCAAGTGAACAGTTGAAAATTACAGGAACAGAAAAAAATTAAATTCAAAAGCCTGATCATAACAACTGCTTTGTACCATACTACTCAAATTATAAAAAATATATAATAACATATATATAATAATATATAAAATGTATCAAAATCTATTTCACACAAAACACGTGTGATGCTGTTAAGTCAACTTTTTTCTTGTACAGTTCAATCATGTCACTCTGCTCTAGCCAGTGTAGAACAAAGTACTGCACAAGATCTAGAAGTGAAATTGAGAAGCAATAAACTTTTAAGTCTGGAGATTGCACAACCCCACTTAAACAGACCTCCACAATGATTGCCAACAATATACTGAATGATTGGAGGGGAAAATTATACTGGCAAAAGATTAATATAACCAAAACACATGAATATGATGCCTTGGTAAAAACAAAAATTTTACAAACTCCTATCCAGCTGTGGCTGCAACTCCCAAATCTAAATCCAAACACACACAGCTTAAAGAGCTAATTACAAATATATAATGCCTTTAGAAACAGCAACAATAAGTCCAGTCAATTTCATGTTGGTGGAATATATGAATAATGGAAGACACAGCAACAGCAGCCAATGGTGCAAACTTGTTAACAAACAATAACATGAAACAACCTCACCAAGTCTGTGTCTTCCTTCGGTTGTTTCACATCCTCTAGAATCATTAGTGGTTTGTTCCTTATTTTTCGGTCCTGCATGACCCTGCACCAGAATTTACCAGCTGGTGTTATTCTGCTAATGAATCCAGATCAGCTGAGGCTCATGGTCATTACTTTCTTACTGCCTCCATGTAATTGCTGCTTCCTGCTCTGAACAAATGGAAAAGACTGGGTTGTTTCAGAAGATGACCGTTGCAGTTGGTAAACTTAAACACAACCCAATATTCCTCACTGCAGTTATATATATATATATATATATATATATATATATATATTATCTATACTAATAAAAGGCAAAGCCCTCACTGACTCACTCACTGACTCATCACTAATTCTCCAACTTCCGTGTAGGTAGAAGGCTGAAATTTGGCAGGCTTATTCCTTACAGCTTACTTACAAAAGTTGGGCAGGTTTCATTTCGAAATTCTACATAAGGGTCATAACTGGAAGCTATTTTTCCCCATATAATGTAATGGAGTCTTGAGTTGGAGATGGCGGGGGAGTTTAGTGTGACATCATCACGCCTCCTACGTAATGCGTAGAGCACAAGGAAGAACTCAAACAGCGATCAGCACAAAGCGCCATTTCACAATTGAGAAGGCAGAAAAACATTATGAAGCAAATGATGCATACAAGCATATTCATAAGTACAGCTACTCGGAAACAAAGCGCGTGAACCGTAAGTTTATATTAAATTAAGTTCATAGGCTACCACTAGCGTTTGTAATTTAGTGCCTGCCCATATAAGGCCGTCCATCAGCGGCAATCCAATACAAACACTGCCGGTAAATATTCACGTGTGAAGGACTGTGCTTATGCAGAGGAAGATGAGATGGTCAGGGTGGTGTTTGGCACAAACTCATTGAAACTGCGAGAGAAAGTTTTAAGTGCGGGTCTTAGCTGACATTACGAGATGGCACCAGTACAGCTGGGAACCTTCGATGCAAGAAACCAAGCGGCTCCACGTGAACTGGCGCAGTGCACAGACAAAAGCAACAGTTCCAAAGAGTGCTGAACAAAACCGAATTACACAATTGAGAAGGCAGCAAAAAAATATGAAGCGTCTTATACATAGAATCATATTCATAAGTGCAGCTACTGCGGAAACAAAGCACACGGTGGAAAAAGTGAATGTCCTGCTAAAGGAAGACAGTGTAAAAAAAAACCCGTGCATGCAGTTTGTCACATCACAGATAAAAAGGAAGACGAGCTGTTTATTGATGCAGTAAGGAACTAATCGATGAATGAAACCTCTTATCTTTACAACGATTGACAAACACGGAATGTAACTTGAACACATCCTACAAATACGAGCCTGATTGAAAGAAATAATGATAATCAAATCCTTGATGACAGCAACATTCAATAACACTCACAAAACAATTACTGTATATTGACAATCATGTTACGTTATTTTTAAAATGTTCCCTTTTCTTTTCATAACTTCTACTTCTCCACTCGCGATACGGGTATATATATAAATGTATATATATACCCGATCTACAATACATACTTTAGCATAGACAAGCCACACGCTGTGGCTAATTGTAGAGTCTTAAGCCTCTAACGCCGACATTGAGGTTGATTCCGAGAGGGGATGTACTGACTATGTATGCGCTACCGATTCATTTTACCTTCGCATCTCCTTGGTTTGGGGCGTATAAAAAATATTAGGTTAAAGCAGAATCATGTTACGTTATTTTTAAAATTTTCCCTTTCTTAGCACAAGCACAGCTGAGAAGCTTCGATGCATGTACTCCATAACGTTAAAAATAACGCATTTAATCACACTTTCAATTCCAAGCAAACGGGAACTTTTGTCAATGCATGATTTCCTGGTACATCCATTACACTGATGCACACATCACAGCTACAAAAATGTTAGAGTCGGAATAAAGCGTTCCTACGACTGATCATTTCGACTTCCCGAGCGAAACCTTGATAAAAGCATGGTTTTGTGCACACTGAAAAGCAAGCAAAATTAGATGCATTACCGAAAGCGGACTTTGTGGCTCTTACTGGGGATCATTGGACTTCCGTGACCATTAGTAATTCTAAATACATCTAATTACAAAATGTTCAATGATCACACTGTTTTAGCCTAATGTACAAAATAATTTTGGCTAATGTTACTCAGAGTTTAAAGAGTAAGCTGGTCAAATTACCTTTTATGTTTCTGACTTATTTTTTTAAGAAGAAAAACTGCACTTTATGGTGAAATTTTGGTTATTATTATTTAAAGACAATACTATTCTGCAAATGTACTTAAAGTACTTAAACTACCACTTTATTTTTAAGTCTGCCCAATTTTAACCAGGGATGATATTTTTGTTTCTGTTTTGAATTCAAATGCAGTTTAAAGGCTTTTTTTCAGAAATTAAAACAGCTTCAGTTTACAATATTCATGTCCATGTCTATTATTTGATTCTGTAAGCCCACTAAAACCGTTTTAAATAAAAAAAAAATTTGCAATTTGGGGCAAATTTACGTAATCGATTACATACCATTAATCAAGATTAATTCTTACACAGCCTCTAATTAATTGGATTAATTTTTTAATCAAGTCCCACCCCATATATATATATATATGTAGATATATATATGTAGATTTGTATATATATATGTGTATATAAAGTATATATGTAGATATGTATATGTTGTATATACAGTATGTATATATATATATATGTGTATATATACAGTATGTGTATATATATGTATATGTATATATATGTGTATATATATATATATATATATATATATATACCAGCAACACTCATATCAATGACAAAACAATTACATTAACAATCATCTTACGTTATTTTTAAAATGTTTGCTTTTCTTTTCATAACTTCTTTAACACACTACTTCTCAAAGCGCTTGGTATTCTACTAGTATATATATATATATATATATATATATATATATATATATATATATATATATAAATATATACTGCTCAAAAGAATTAAAGGAACACTTTTTAATCAGAGTATAGCATAAAGTTAATAAAACTTATGGGATATTAATCTGGTCAGTTAAGTAGCAGAGGGGGTTGTTAATCAGTTTCAGCTGCTGTGGTGTTAATGAAATTAACAACAGATGCACTAGAGGGCAACAATGAGATGACCCCAAAACAGGAATGGTTTAACAGGTGGAGGCCACTGACATTTTTTCTCCTCATCTCCCCACTGACATTTTTCTCTCCTCATCTTTTCTGACTGTTTCTTCACTAGTTTTGCATTTGGCTACAGTCAGTGTCACTACTGGTAGCATGGCGATACCTTGACCCTACAGAGGTTGCACAGGTAGTCCAACTTCTCCAGGATGGCACATCAAATGAAACCTGCCCAACTTTTGTAAGTAAGCTGTAAGGAATAAGCCTGCCAAATTTCAGCCTTCTACCTACGGGAAGTTGGAGAATTAGTGATGAGTCAGTGAGTGAGTGAGTGAGGCTTTGCCTTTTATTAGTATAGATTATATATATTGTCACACACGCGCAGCATGGGAGGCAGCTAAAGGGCTCGAGTGAAGGCAGTTCTGAGCCATGCCGGGATGTGGCAGAGCGCACTAACTCTCTTTCTCACTTCCCTGTAGACCTAACCGGGAGGTTCCACCTGTCTCTCTGGACGTCACTTCTGGGACCGAGCCAATGGAGACAGACCTTGCCAGCTCCGGCCCCCCTGATGTCACATCCGGGACTAAACCAATGAACGATGAACACGTGCCCGACCCTTATGACCTCACTTCCTGTCTCCCCCTTTAAAAGCCTTCCCTTTTCCCTTCTGTGTCAGTCTTGTTTTGGACTCTGTTGTAAGCACTACAGTGCTGGTATTTGAAAAGAAAACGAAGTTGCAGCCAGGATACCGAATTACATGGGTGGCTGCCCCAAACCTTTTTCTGTCTTTGTCTCGTTTTGTGACAGTGGCGTAGTCGGCAGGATGGAGAAGTCCCAGAAGAGAAGGGGACAGGACCTGCAAAACACCCAGGTGGGAGCGTACCGGGGCCGAGTATTCAGGCGGGAGGGTGCCCGTGGTTCGGCGAGACCGGTGCGGGCTCCGCCCCAGCACGCAGAACTAGGCCATCTAGAGAGGCCAGGGAGTGTGCGGGTGGGGCTCACCGAATTGGGCTGCCCTGGAGGGGGGAGACAAGAGGGACTCAGTATGCTCTCTTGGGGGAGAGTGCCTGCCCCCCAGTGAAACCACAGCCCCTTTTACCACCTTGGGGTGCCCCAGACTGGCAGGTGAGTAAAATAACGAAGTGGAGGTTGGACCCTGAGAGGCCGACCAGTAAACAAGCCTGGTCCTTATGGGCAAAAGTATGGCAGTGGCTACGGCCCTTGGAAAACAAGCCCTACCAGGTCATTGAGCAGGTAGCGTGCTATCTGCTCCTGAAAGCACTTCCCCAGGGCTTCACCCAGCCGGTCTGGGGCGTGCAGTTTACAACATGTCAGGGCTCATAGAGCTTCTGGAAACACAGAGGGCGGCCTCACACTCTGGGAGAGCAGAACCGCCCTTCTGCCAAACTCAGCCGGGTATGTCCCAAGACCTAGCCCCTCCCTGTATAACCCGGAGCTTGCATCGGCGTCGCGGCGCCTGGCACGCAAAACCGCTTGGAGGCAGGAGGAATGCAGGTGGAGGGGAGGAGGGCTTGGTGTGCTCTGACAAACCCGCTGGACGGTCCCGCATACAGACGTGGTGATCGTTAACGGTTTAAAACTTCCGCTCTGCTCGATTCCGCAGCAACATTTCCATTGTTGCCCGCCGCTTTGTGCTACCGCGACAATGGCTAAAATTCAAGACCAGTATAACCTGTGTCCACGGGAAACCCGCTGGTACAGCACCGCCGCTGTGTCATTAGCTACGGAGGATCAGTCCAGAAAGTAACCGTGGCAATCCTTCCTGATCCTCCACACCGGTGATACTAGGGCGGGACTGGTCTGACATTAAAAGCGGTGAGACACATACCACTCCCGGGTTAAGTTGGGCCTCGTTATGGACGGAGATGAACCGTCTCAAGCTGCCTCCACGCCCGTAATCAGCCGGCAGAGAGAGGTGAAGCAGCCGCCCTGGCTGACGTGGCAACTCCGGCCGCCGCAGGCTGACACGCCATCCACCAACGCCGGCGGAGCGGGAGGAAACCACGCCCATTGAGGTCGGCGCTGACCCTCTCTCCGTGTTGCGGTTTCAATTTAAAAGACGCCGGCTTCTTTCAAAGGGAGCAATGGAATGACGACTCCCTGAAGTTTGTAAAAATGCAGTGGTCCTTGTCAATGGCCAGCGCACTAGTCAGTCGATGCCACAGGGCCCCTACTTTGTGTTAGATAATGACCTCCTTTACGTGTAGCAATGCATGACGGGCAGGAGACGAGGCTGCTGCTAGTGCCGCTGCACCTTCCGCGGCAGGTCTGCGAGCTAGCACACGCCCACCTCCTAGGTGGCCACCTGGGCACCAAAAACTCTGGAGCGGATCAAGCCCGGTTTTACTGGCCAGGAATTAATGAGGAGGTTCGCCGCTTTGGCGCTTCCTGCCCGGAGTGTCAACTGCGACAGATTCCTAGGAGGGACCGTGCTCCTCTTGTTCCTATTCCCTTGATTGACGCTCCCTTCCACAGAATCGGGTCGACCTGGTGGGACCTCTAGAGCCCTCAGCCCGAGGACACAAGTACATTTTAGTCCTCGTGGATTATGCTACACGATACCCGAAGCTGTTCCGTTGCGCTCAGCTACCTCTAAAGCCATCGCACGGGAATTACTAGGGTATTCGCGCTGGGGATCCCCAAAGAAGTCTTGACAGACCAGGGGACCCCTTCACCTCGGAGACGTTCAAGGAGACTGCCAGATTACTGAAAATAAAGCATTTAAAACCTCGTGTATCATCCTCAAACCGACGGATTAGTAGAGAGGTTTAATCAAACTCTCAAGCAAATGCTACGTAAGGTGGTCAGCGAGGATGGAAGGAACTGGGATCAGCTCCTCCCCTCGTCCTTTTGCCTATCGGAAGTCCCACAAGCCTCCACGGGTTCTCCCCTTTGAACTACTGTATGGGCGACAACCTCGGGCATATTGGATATTTTGAAAGAAGGCTGGGAAGAAGAGGCTCTTCCCACCACTAACATACTGGAGTATATCGCGAGTTACGCGATAGATTTGGAAAGATTCGCCTGTCCTTAAAAGTCACATGGAGGAGGCTCAAGCAGCACAGGTTCGCTACTACAACCGCTGCACGCCTCTTCGGGAGTTCCACCCGGAGATCGGGTCATGGTCCTAGTGCCTACCTCCCACTCTAAGTTGCTTGCCCACTGGCAGGGCCCCTGACGGTTAAGGAGAGGAAGGGACTGGTCGACTATTTGGTGAGTCAACCCAATCGTCGGCCAAAGGAGCGGTATATCATGTGAACCTGCTGAAACCGTGGAAGGACAGGGACCCGATCCCTCCTCCGCCAGCCCCGCTCACTCTTCGCCACACACACGACCTTAACTTTGGCGCAGACTTGAGACCCAGGCAACGGCAGGAGCTGGAAACAGTTATCCGGACCGTTGAGAGGTAGTCAGTGAACACCCGGAAGGACCTCTCTGATTGAGCACAACATTGTGACAGAGCCCGGGTTGTTGTCCGAGAACGCCTGCCGCCTTCCCGAGGCAAAAAGGCTGAAGTGGAGCTTGAGATCAAGCGCATGCTGGAACTAGGTGTAATTGAGGAGAGTTATAGTCCCTGGTCCAGCCCCATTGTGCTCGTCGGTAAGCCTGACGGAGTTGGAGGTTCTGCAATGACTTCCGTCGGCTTAACCAAGTCTCCCAATTTGATGCCTATCCAATGCCACGCGCGTGGGCGACCTCCTCGAGAGGCTTGGACAGGCTCAATACCTGACCACACTTGACATGACAAAGGGTACTGGCAGGTTCCTTTAACGGACTCCGAAGGAAAAACGCGCTTAGTACCCCTAGCGGACACTGGCAGTATCGTGTCCTTCCATTTGGGTTACACGGGCTCCAGCAACCTTTCAGCGCCTGGTGGACAAAGTGCTTCGCCTCATAACTCATACAGTGCTGCCTACCTAGATGACGTGGTCATCTATTCCAGCACATGGAAGGAACACCTACAGCATGTCCAAGCGGTATTACGGACACTTGGTGAGGCCGGCTCGGATTAATCCCAAGAAATGTTTCTTTGGATTAAGCGAGGCCAAATATTTAGGCTACCTGGTGGGTCGGGTACCGTAAGGCCACAGTGCTCCAAAATTGATGCCATTCTGAAATGGCCCGTCCACAACAAGCGGCAGGTCCAAGCCTTTCGGTTAGCGGGTACTACCGCCGGTTTGTACCCGGTTTCGGAGAAAGCGCCCTTGACTGATTTAACAAAGAAGAGGGCCCCGAACATTGTGGTATGGACTGCAAAAACAGACACTGCATTTGGTGACTTGAAGAAGGCCCTTACGTCCGCACCTATTTTGATGGCACCTAACTTTTCTTTGCCTTTCATCCTCCAGACGGACGCTTCGGACACAGGCCTGGGAGCCGTGCTGAGCCAAAGTGTCGATGGTGTCAACACCCGTCATGTTCCTGAGCCGGAAACTGTTGGACCGGGAGACCAGGTATGCGGCGGTGGAGAGGGAGGCTCTGGCGATTAAATGGGCGATCACCCAGCTGAGGTACTACCTGTTGGGCTGTGAGTTCACCCTTGTCACGGACCATGCACCTCTACAGTGGATGGCCCTGCACAAGGAGTCGAATCCGCGGGGCACCCGGTGGTTTCTTGACCTGCAGCCGGACAAGTTTTCGCTCGCTCATCGCCGGGTGCTCTCCATGCCAACGCCGATGCTCTCTCGGGTTTACGACCTCTCGGTTAAGGTCGCCCGACCCACGGGTCTGGGCTGAGGGGGGCCTTGTCACACACGCCAGCATGGGAGGCAGCTAAAGGGCTCGAGTGAAGGCAGTTCTGAGCCATGCCGGGATGTGGCAGAGCGCACTAACTCTCTTTCTCACTTCCCTGTAGACCTAACCCGGGAGGTTCCACCTGTCTCTCTGGACGTCACTTCTGGGACCGAGCCAATGGAGACAGACCTTGCCAGCTCCGGCCCCCCTGATGTCACATCCGGGACTAAACCAATGAACGATGAACACGTGCCCGACCCTTATGACCTCACTTCCTGTCTCCCCCTTTAAAAGCCTTCCCTTTTCCCTTCTGTGTCAGTCTTGTTTTGGACTCTGTTGTAAGCACTTCAGTGCTGGTATTTAAAAGAAAACGAAGTTGCAGCCAGGATACCAAATTACATGGGTGGCTGCCCCAAACCTTTTCTGTCTTTGTCTCGTTTTGTGACAATATATATATATATATATATATATATATATATATATATATATATATATATATATATATATATATATATATATATATATATATATATATCAAAGCATACATTTTTTTGTGCTAGTCTAACATCCAAATAAAACATGGTTTAAATTTCTTTATTTATGATTAATACATTCGACTGTGGTTTCAATTTGCATCCATCAACTTATGTTCAGTTTTTATCTTTTAAAATTAAATGAGTTATTCTGTATACAATACAGCCTAGTTTTTCATAACCTAATTTTGAACTTGTGATACTGTAATTCTTGCCACCATTTCACCCTCTGAAAGGACAGCATTGGGAAAAATGTGTTTCTAACAATGAAAATTGTGGTGAATTTCAAATGATAAGAGAACCTTGAAAAGTTCCAGCTGCTAGTTTTCAGTAGCAATTTAGAATTAATAGCTTATACATTCATAGTAATTAGCAACACTATTTTTGAAAAGGGATCTTTTGCACGATTTGTAATCGAGAAAAAGATTTGCTGTAATTGTTTATACTTTTATAGCATCCCAAGTACTTATATTTTAAGGATTCTTTTAATTTGGATAATCTATGTTTCATGTTTATACTATTCCACCTTAGGTTTATTACAAAAGCATTTACAAAATAAAAGAAGAAATCAGTTATAAACAGTATCTCACCATATTTATGTAATTCTATTAAGTTTGAAGAACTTATTTGTTTATGTATTTTTTTGATATCGCAATACAAATATCAGTATTGTTGTGATTATGGAAAGTATGATGATCTCAGTTTGAAGTCATATCAGCAACCTACACATACCTCATTTCACCATGTTTCAGACTCCAAATTACAACAGTAGAAATTACTAATTTGTGAATGTACTGCTATTTTTTTTTACTCATAATGTTTTAAAACATTAGTTTGCACTGCACTTAAAATCTTCGTACTTAAAATTTTATTCTTGTGTGCCTTTAAGTGTACCTTGCAACAGTGAACGCTGAAAGATGCTATATGAAATTTGAATTAGTTTTTGTCAGAAGACAGTTACAATAAAGTAACTATATCCTGCTAGAACATAGTCTATAAAGAATATTTGACAAAATGAACAAAATCTTGTGAGTTTTGAATATGTGTTTAGTTTTGCTGTGTTAAGATACAAAAGCATTTTTAATCAACTCATGTATTTTTTAATGTGATGAGTTACAATGAACACCTTTTGATGAAGGCAATGTGAAAAAGTCAAGTCTGCTGCAGATAAGCATGTGATCTACCTACATATATTATTAACAACAGCTACAAATTGCTACATTGCTATCTTTTAACATATAATAATAGGATGCTATAAAAGGTGTTGGATCCTTCAAGATTTATCTTTCGACAGTGATTACAGATGAGTTTTTTTGCTCTGAGGAAAATAGTACATTTTTGAGCAGTTTATCTAACATTGTTTAAACTACTGTTGAATTTGTCATATTGGCAAGTTTGAAGTAAGAAGGGTAGTAGTCATGAGTATACCTTCATCTCTGCATAAGCTACAAGACTCAGTTAAATGTAAATTAAAGACCAATAAGTTGACCTTAAAAATACTGTGAAAGATGGAGGCATGCACTTGTTGTTCTAGTGCTATCAAATATTGCTAATCAAACATTAATACAATTTACTTGTTTTGCTATAGCACTTATGGGATAGAAAACTTGTCTAGTAAAGGAACTTTTCTGACTAATAATCTGTTTTGTTTAGTGACACTAAATTTGCCTTACAGTTTGATTTTGGTACCTTGATTTTTCGTAGTTCTTAGTTGGTGGGCACTTGCTTGTGCCCCGATAATGATTTTGCCTTTCTGTTTGGTGCCAACCATTCTCTGGTATTACCAGCTATTCCAAATAAACATTTTTCATATCAAAGACCAAGTGCTCCTGGGCAGTTCTTGCACATTCTATATATCTGAAAGAAATAAATATCATCATTATTAGACTTGCATAAAATCTGAGTTAAAATGTTAATCTGTTACAATGAAAATTTACCCTATATTTAAATTAAATGCTGCAATAGAAGGATTTAGCTATCCTTGAAATTGTGTGTTAGACTATATACGAGTTTGTTGAGATTTTAGAAAATCTTGAATGTGCCATCTTATTCAAACTTCAAACATTTCTGCTTGTATTTTTTTTCTTTTTAATATATGCCGAAGGCTATGTGGTAAACATGAGATGCATGGATAAATTGTGAATATGTGAAATGTTGGGATTAATACACAAACATTATTATAATTTTGGACTTGCTGACTTTTTGACTTGGACATTAAACATTTTTATCTTTTTGGCCAGTTTCAATTTAAATGTTTTAAAAGTGAAAAAATGTGCTCATCTCTTGAAATCATCAAACAATTATTGCCTTCAGTGTTTACCCTGTCTAACTGGATAGATTTTGTCACACAGATCTTACTAAACATTCATTTTTGTACAAAAAAATATACAAAATTGCAGCATGTAACATTTCCGTAAATTGATTTGACCAAATATGCTGTGTCACAAGAATGATACATACTCAGGTAAAGGTTTGGGGCAGCCACCCATATAATATGGTTTCCTGGCTGCAAAATCGCTTTGTTGAAATACAGAGCACTGAAGTGCATACAACCGAGTCCAAAACAAGACTGAGGGAAAAGGGCAGGCTTTTAAAGGGGAAGACAGGAAGTGAGGTCATAAGGATTGGGCATGTAATCATCGCTCATTGGATCAGGCCCGGACATGACATCAGGGGGGGCGGAGCTGGTAAGGTCTGTTTCTATTGGTTCGGTCACGGAAGTGACATCAAGAGAGACAGGTGGAGTCTCCTAGGAATGGTCTACAGGGAAGTGAGAAAAAGAGTCAGTGCACTCTGCCACATCCCGGCATGCCTCCGAACTGCCTTCATTTAAGCCCTTTAGCTGCCTCCCATGCGCACGTGTGTGACAAGGCCCCCCCCCTTAGCCCAGACCCGTCAGGCGACCCTAACCGAGAGGTCGTGAACCTGAGAAAGAGCATCAGCGTTAGCATGGAGAGCACCCTGACGATGAACGGCGAAAACTTGTACGGCTGTAGGTCAAGAAACCACCGGGTGACCCGCGGATTCGACTCCTTGTGCAGAAACATCCAATGTAGAGGTGCATGGTCCGTGACAAGGGTGAATTCCCAGCCCAACAGGTAGTACCTAAACTGAGTAATCGCCCATTTAATCGCCAAAGCCTCCCTTTCCACCGCTGCATACCTGGTCTCCCGGTCCAACAGTTTCCGGCTCAGGAACATGATGGGGTGTTCCACACCATCGACACTTTGGCTCAGCACGGCGCCCAGGCCTGTGTCCGAACCGTCCGTCTGGAGGATGACAGGCAAAGAAAAGTTAGGTGCCATCAAAATAGGTGCGGACATAAGGGCCTGCTTTAAGTCACCAAATGCAGCCCCTGTCTTCTCAGTCCATACCACAATGTTCGGGGTAGTCTTCTTTGTTAAATCAGTCAAGGGCGCCGCTCTCTCCGAGAACCGGGTACAAACCGGCTAACCCGAGGAAGGCTTGGACCTGCCGCTTGGTTCGTGGACGAGGCCATTTCAAAATGGCATCAATTTTGGAGCACTGTGGCCTTACGGTACCTCGACCCACCAGGTAGCCTAAATATTTGTCCTCGCTTAATCCAAAGAAGCATTTCTTGGGATTTTTCTGGAGCCCGGCCTCACCAAGTGTCCGCAATACCGCTCGGACATGCTGTAGGTGTTCTCTCCATGTGCTGGAACAGATGACCACATCATTCAAGTAGGCAGCACTTTGAGTTATGAGGCCGGAGCACTTTATCCACCAGATGCTGGAAGGTTGCTGGAGCCCCGTGTAACCCAAATGGAAGGACACGATACCGCCAGTGTCCGCTAGGGGTACTAAACGCGCTTTTTCCTTCGCGAGTCCGTTAAAGGAACCTGCCAGTACCCTTTGTCATGTCAAGTGTGGTCAGATATCGAGCCTGTCCAAGCCTCTCGAGGAGGTCGTCCACGCGTGGCATTGGATAGGCATCAAATTGGGAGACTTGATTAAGCCGACGGAAGTCATTGCAGAACCTCCAACTCCCGTCAGGCTTATCGACGAGCACAATGGGACTGGACCAGAGACTATAACTTTCCTCAATTACACCTAGTTCCAGCATGCGCTTGATCACAAGCTCCACTTCAGCCTTTTTTGCCTCGGGAAGACGATACGGGCGTTCTCGGACAATAACCCCGGGCTCTGTCACGATGTTGTGCTCAATCAGAGAGGTCCTTCCAGGGTTTTCACTGACTACCTCCTGAACGGTCCGGATAACTGTTTCCAGCTCCTGCCGTTGTCTGGGACTTAAGTCCGTGCCGAAGTTAAGGTCGTGT